>NC_135547.1:128130830-128133330 GCF_045843805.1 Urocitellus parryii
GAGCTACTTAGGGCCTCGCTTTGGCGGAGGCTGACTTTGAACTCGCCATCCTCCTGCCTCAGCCTCCCGAGCTGCTGGATGACAGGCGTGCACCACTGCGCCCGGCTCTCCCTTTGACTTTTATGACCTGCAGCTGCACCTTTCTATTCCTTTTTCCCGCCAAGCTTCTGCATAGGAGCCAAAGTGACCCCTGAGACTAATTTTGGCGTATTTGGCTTCACATGGTCTCAAGTTCCACAATTTTCCTGCAAATGACGTGATTCCATTCTTCTACATGGCTGAATACTACTCCACTGTGTCTACACACCACAATTTTTCATGCATTCATTCATTCCTGCACACCTAGGCTGGTTCCACTGTTTGACTATCGTGGATTGTGCTGCTATAAACCGCACGCCACTTATTACTATTATTTTTTAATTTGTTTTGTAATTTTTTTGTTTGTTTTTTTCTTTTCTTTTTTTAAATTCTGTTTTGGGGGGGTAATGTTTTATTCTGTTATAAACCTTGACAACTGTGCTACGATCTGCATGGACATTCAGACCTCTCTTCAAAGACTATTTAAAAAAAAAAATCATGTGGACAGAGCATCCATCTCCGTGCATGACGCTATGCAGAACTTCCTGAATCTACTTAGAAATGATTCAGAATTTCTTAAAGGGACCTGGAATATTTCTGCACAGCGTAACCCTCTAGGAGGATCCCAATGTCCCCTAACCCACTTCCAGGAATCCTTGCTCCGTTCGATACCTAACCAGTCCGTGGCTGCTGGCTCCCTGGACACAGCTGGACCTTCAGCAATGGACCTATGGGGACTGGACACGTCCACAGCGTGGCCATAGCCCAGGCCCCGGGACAGGAGGCCCAGACAGGAGGTTGGCACGTCGGGGACCAACCTGGGCCGTCCTCTGGGAAAAGACGCCAAGGGGCTGAGGGGCGGCTGGGGGCAGAATAAATCCATCAATGACATCGAAAGACACGCTGCCTCTGGGCATCTGTGGGTGGACACAGCTGACCACACTGTGACCAGGAGGCAGGACACACCGAGGCCACTGAGCCTAGGGCCTCGGCCCCAGGAGGAAGCATCAGGCCAGTGCTGGGTGCCCAGGGCCACCTGTCCCCGGTGTCACAGACGGTGGGTGTGGGTGACCACTGAGGCCCCCATAGGGAGGGACCCCGAGGAAGGGCCTGGGGGTCTGAGCGCTGAGGCTGCAGGACATGGCGGACGGTGCACCAAGTGGAAGGGCGTGTAGGACGGGGTCAGAATCCGGTCCTGATGTGGGACCAGAGAGGGACCAGGAAGGCAGGCAGCAGGCTGATGAATATTGATGAGTGTACGCCCTGGATGTCAATTAGCATCTCATGAATATGTATGAGGAGTGGCCAAGGTGCAGAGAGACAGAGAGAGAGGGAGAGAGGGAGAGAGAGACAGGGAGAGAGTAGGGCTTCCCTCTCTGTAAAATGGGGATCTGGGGTAAAGAGCCTCATCTAACTGTATCAGGTTTTTATTTTCCCTCCTCTGCCTCCTCCTGCTGCTCATCCTCCATCTCCCCCTCCTTCTCCTCCTCATCCTCCTCCTCCTCCATCTCCTCCTCCTCCTCCATCTCCTCCTCCTCCTCCTCCTCCTCCTCCTCCTTCTCGTCCTCCTCCATCTCCTCCTCCTCCCACCTCCTCCTCCTCCATCTCCTCCTCCCTCCTCCTCCTTCTCCCTCTTCCTCCTCCTCCTCCTCCTCCTCCATCTCCTCCCCCTCCATCTCCTCTTCCTCGTCCTCCTCCTCCTCCTCCTCCATCTCCTCCTCCACCTCCTCCTCCCTGCTCCTCCTCCATCTCCTCCTCCTCCTCCATCTCCTCCTCCTCCATCTCCTCCTCCTCCATCTCCTCCTCCTCCTCCTCCTCTTCCTCCTCCATCTCCTCCTCCTCCTCCTCCCATTTCCTCCTCCTCCTCCTCCTCTACCTCCTCCACCTCCTCCTCCTCCATCTCCTCCTCCTCCTCCTCCTTCTCCTCTCCTCCTCCTCCCTCCTCCTCCTCTCTCCCTCTTCCTCCTCCTCCTCCTCCTCCTCCATCTCCTCCCCCTCCATCTCCTCTTCCTCGTCTCCTCCTCCTCCTCCTCCATCTCCTCCTCCACCTCCTCCTCCTGCTCCTCCTCCATCTCCTCCTCCTCCTCCTCCATCTCCTCCTCTTCCTCCTCCTCCTCCATCTCCCCCTCCTTCTCCTCCTCATCCTCCTCCTCCTCCATCTCCTCCTCCTCCTCCATCTCCTCCTCCTCCTCCTCCTCCTCCTTCTCGTCCTCCTCCATCTCCTCTCCTCCTCCATCTCCTCCTCCATCTCCTCCTCCTCCATCTCCTCCTCCATCTCCTTCCTCCTCCTTCTCCTCCTCCTCCTCCTCCATCTCCTCCTCCTCCTCCTCCTCCATATCCTCCTCCTCCTCCATCTCCTCCTCCTCCACCTCCTCCTCCTCCATCTCCTCCTCCTTCTCCATCTCCTCCTCCTCCTCTCTTC
>NC_135547.1:128138330-128233330 GCF_045843805.1 Urocitellus parryii
ACCATCCATCCATCCACCCATCCACCCATCCACCCATCCATCCACCATCCACCCACCCATACATCCACCCATCCATCCATCCACCCATCCACCCACCCATCCATCCATCCACCCACTCATCCATCCACCCATCCATCCACCCATCCATCCATCCATCCACCCATCCATCTATCCATCCATCCATCCACCCATCCATCCATCCATCCACCATCCATCCATCCACCCATCCACCCATCCATCCACCCATCCATCCACCCATCCATCCACCATCCACCCATCCATTCATTCTTCTCTCTCTCCATCTATGAACTCTGTCAATCATTTTGGGGGACGCTACATGGATCCCTGGGGTCTCTACCCACAAGCCACTCCCCAGCTGTTTCTGTGTCATTCCAAGGTTGCGTGTCCCCAAGTTGCTGACACCAGTGTCACCTTGTGATCCCCTGCCTCAGCCTCCCTGGCCCCTGGGATCATGGTGAGTGACATGGCGCCCTGCAGGAATGCGGTTCCTAAGTCAACGGCCGCCATCCTGTAGCGTCCCTGACCTGCACCCCCCAACCCTTCCTTGCTCAGACTTTGGGAAGTTGAGAAATAACCAGGAAAGTGCAGCTTACGAGGGTCCATGGTCGACTCCGAGGTGAAACGGCTGTGGACACGGTCAGCAGAGTCCCTCTCTCTCCTTCTGCACAAGTTAATGTCCTCGAAGCCAGATTCTGGGGACACGAGGCACAGCTGCAGAAGGGCCTTGGAGGTCACGATCCAATTAAGGGTCTTGGGTTGGCGCTTGTCCTGATGGATCCACGTGGACCCCGGCGATCTCGCACTTCCCCAGGGTTCGGGAACTGAGTGGGGACTTGGGACCTTTACGGTGGAAAGGAAGCCCAGGTGACAAGTGCGCGTCCTGAGTCCTGATTGACAGCCTGATCCCGTCTGATGGACAGTCCTCCAAGAACCAGTTGGATATTTGGGCGCAGCATGGCGGGAGCTGAGGTCAGCAAAGTGACCAATCGGGGAAGCTTCTAGGGTGTCGGCTCCCGGGGTCCAGACGCTGCCCGCTCTTTGTGGCTGATATTCAGTGCATGTCACCACGTTCCAAGGTCCTGGGGTCACAGCCCCCATGTGCCCTTGTCTCACGAGTGTCTACTGGATCATAAAGATTTTTCCGGTTGATGACCGACCGCCATGTTTTGGGCTCCAGATTGCAGGAACCCAGCTCATTAGCAGGGAATCAAATACGTTGATCTTTTTCTCTTTTTCTTTAATGTCCACTTGAGACAACTCCTGGTCCTCAAAATCTGTAAAATCATCCTTTTTCGCGAACCTTGTTTATTTCTGCCGTGGATTGGTTTCAACACTCACCTGGGTTCCAGGACGATTTTGCCCCCAGAGCTCAAACTCGTGACATTTGCAAGGATCCTGTTTCCAAAGATCTTCACGTCCAGAGGCTGGAGGTGAACCTGGGTTCGTGGAGGACGCTATGCAAACCATTGCACCCCACCTTGTCCCCTGGATCTGGGTGGCAGTGTGCATTTGGGGGGTCCCAGGTGGGCACTCCCTGAATGTGGACCCCAGCTGTCTCCAGGATGCCGTCCGTCTGTCTGCTTAGCAGCCCGACAGGATTCACAAGTTCTTTTCCTGAACCTTAAAACTTGTGCATTTGCTATCCCAGTGACAAACTGTGAATCAATTAAAAAAAAAAAAAGAAAGAAGAAGGTTTCTCTCCACTCCGTCACAATCTGTGGCTTCGCTTCAGCAACTTGAACGGCTGCATTTCTCACTGGCTTCGTGAATCACGGTGGGGACAAAGCTCTCTCCCCGTAGATGGCTGGTCACGGTGGTGGTGCACACCTGTAACCCCAGGACTCGGGAGGCTGAGGCAGGAGGATCCATGTTGGAGGCCGGCCTCAGCAATGTAGCAAGTCCCTAAGCACCTTACAGAGACCCTGTCTCAAAATAAAAGGTAAAAATGGGTGGGATTGTGGCTCCGTGGTTACGCACCCCGGGGTTCCATCTCTTGCACCCCAAATAAAAATAAAACCAGCCCCAAAGATCTGTGTCTGTTGATCGAAGGACTAACGTCATTTTTCCTCTGCTTGGATCCATCTTTTGGGTTGAACTGCGGGTAATTAGATGAGCGACAATATGAATCCATTATAAAGAGATTTTATCATCCTTTTTTTTTTTGGTCTAAAATGCTAAAAGAATTAAATTGAATCCTCCTTTAGAAGCAGACCAGCATCTTCTTGGATTTGGGATATTGTTTGTTGGAAGGGATTCACTTAAATGGAAATAGACTTATCTTCTTTTTGGCCAAAATCCTGGCTCTCATTTACCACAATTTGGCAAAATCCTTGGTGGTTTCCATACAAAGGGTTTGTGCGTGATTCTGCCAGCAGTTTCCGAGGGCCCGAATCCATTCAGGAACCACCTTTTTTTTCCTGTTATAGTTTTATCTGGGGAAGCTACTCTATTCCGAGAGATTTCAGACCAGGGGAAATAGCCCTTGCAGGAGGATCCGTATTTACCGACTGTTAAGCACTTTCAGCTCCGAGAGGAGCCGATCAGACACGCTGCAGAAAGAGCTGGGCAAATGGAACCTGGGATCCCCATTGAGCACGTCTCCAGTTTGCATTTGGACAGTCTCCGACTCTGTCAACCTGCAGAAATGTCATCCCTGGTCCTCAAAGGAGCAACCCTCGCTTTTTACGATCCCATCCTGATGCGTCTCATGGGAAGTGCACCTTTGGGAATGTTCTTTGGGGGAATAGAGATGATAGCAACTCTGAGTCATCACTAAATGGATGTCGGACGAAGTCGCCCGTGATGTTCCCGCCAGCCACCAGTCATAGCCAGGATGACGGGATGCATACCCACTCTTTGAGAGAGGCACAGATCCACCAAGCCAGATGATGGAACCAGCCTGGGTTATCTCCCCATGAAGGAATGGAGGAAGCGTTGTGTTTGAGTATACACAGGGGAGTATTACACAGCCATGAAGAAGAAGGAGGTGATGGCATTTGCAGGAAAATGAGGGCGCATTGAGGACATTCTCTTAAGGGAAATGAGGCATATTCAGAAGACCAAGGATTCCAGGTTGTGTCTCCCGTGTGGAGGCTAGAGAGGAAAAAGGAAAAGAGAGGTCAGAGGTGGGGATCTCATGAAAATCAAAGGTTGAATTAGGATGGAGATGGGTTGACGCTGGGTGTTGGGAGCCCGGACCAGGACACTCCAAGTCTCAACTCTTCACCTTTTGACTAACTCACGAGAAATATCGTCCGAGCGTCCTTGCCATCCGACCCATGAGGACGGTCCTTGGATTAAGAAAACCCAAAATAAGAAGTTTTGCTGAAGACTTTGTGGAGACTTTGGGACTATAGCTCGCTGCTGGTAGGAAGAGGATATGGTCCAGTCGCTTTAGAAAACCGTGAGGCCGTTTAGAGAAGAGATGAAACGTACAACGAGCAGGCGATCCGGGTCTTTCGCTTCTGACTTTGCAAGGTGCTAAGCAACTCGGTGAGACCCCGTCTCTAAATAAAATGTAAAATAGGGCTGGGGACGGGGCTCAGGGGTCAATCAGCACCGTAAGTGTAAATTCTGTGCTGTTCTACATCCTGGGGTCAAATCTCATGCTACGTCAATCATTCTCTGTGCAGAGTATCCACAAGGTGTATACTACCCTCCTGGTAATCACTTAGAAGCTGACTCCGTTATTCAATCTCCTGTCACAATATCTAGTTCTGTGTCTCCGGAATCTTTATTTTACTTAATTTTATGTCCCTAAATCTCAAGAGTAGTAATGCTGGCATTTTGGATATGTCCCCCCAAAACAATAAAAAAAAACCTATTGTTATTCTAAATTGAACACGTAAATGTCCTGTCAGACTTGCAAAAATGATCTTTTTCGTCTGTTTGTTTAATTTATTCTCAGGACTAAGCCCCTGGTGGCTTAATGACAGAGCCTCATCCCCAGCCCTTGTAAATTTTTATTTTGAGGCAGAATCTCACCAAGTTCCTCAGGGCCTCACTAAGTGGCCGAGGCTGGCCTCCAACTTGCGATCCTCTTGCCTCAGCCTCCCAAGTCACTGGGATGACAATCGTGCACCTGTGTCTAAGGCAAAAATAATGATTTTTAGGTGAACTCCTGCAACAGCTAACTGCAGGCTCATACTTCACCTCTCTGTCTGCATTCTTCCTTCTCTCTGTCTCTGTCTCTCTCTCCCTGTGCACGTGTGTGGTTGAGGATTGAACCCAGGGCCGCCTGCATGCTAGCTAATTGCTCTGTCCCTGAGCTACACCCACATCCCTGAGCTAAAGGCTACAAACCCCCTGGGACACACAACATGAAAATGGGCACAGAAAACGATCAAGCCGAGAAATCTGGGACCTCGGGTGGCCGGTCTTGGAATCAGAGAAAATGGAGCGAGACTGGATTGCATGGGCAGAAACTACAATCTTGTGGTGCAGAGGTTTTTATTTCTAAAACCTCATCCTTGCTGAGCCCAAAGGAAAATAAAATCTAGCCCATCACTTTAGGTCGAGTGTTGAAAAACGAAAACCACGCTTTTCCCTACTATGTGCTAATTCCACGGGTCCAAGAGGTGTTTAAAATTCAGCTCTCTATTTGTGCCCGAAAGAGACTTTCTAGTGCATTTTTTGGGTTAGCTTTATGTCAATTTCTCTTTAAAAAATTCACTTGCATATGTGGTTGTATTTGTGGGAGAACGTGGACATACCGAGGAAAATGATATCTATTCGTCAGGAATGTGGGTTCCTATTTATGTTCTGGTGCCCGAAACAGTGGGTTCCACAGTGTGCATTTCCAATCCCCTCTGGTTCGTTTCATAGATTCCAGGTGAGCGCAGGTGGAACAGCAAACTGAGGTCACAGTCAAGCGCCACCAGGTCCTACGTCAAATTTATTTTTCTATAGCTGTCCCTGGAATGTAAGCTTAAAGGGCACCCAGTTTGCCTTCCCACTTTGCATGGGTCGACTTTCCGATACTGTAACAAACGGCAGACAGAATCAACGTATAGAGACAAAAGGTCATTTTGTTATTTGGCTTTCCGAATCGGAGGTTTCCATGCAGGGTCCAGGGGTCTGGTTGGTTACGGGCCTGTGGACAAGCAGCGCGTGATGGTCAGCGTGCAGTTTGGAGGACAAGGTCCTTCCTCCCAACGCAGGGACGTAAGACTGACGGAGAGGAAAGGGGAGGGGCGTCTCACCGTCCCCTTGAAGGCCACGCCCCCAACATCCTAACTTCCTCCCTCTACGCTCCACCTGCCAAAGTCCCCCCACCTCTGCAGGCTGGGGACAAGCCTTTGACACTTGGGACTTGCTAGACATTTCAGAGCCAAACAGGAGCTTTGGCAGGACGTGACCTTGACCTCCACGTCCAAATGAGTCATTTCTATATAAGCAACATTTTTTTTGGTGCCAGGGATTGAACCCGGGGACACTCGACCCCTGAGCCCCGTCCCCAGCCCTATTTTGCATTTTATTCAGAGACAGGGTCTCCCTGAGTTGCTTAGGGCCTCCCTTTGGCTGAGGCTGGCTTTGACCTCGCGATCCTCCTGCCTCAGCCTCCCGAGCCGCTGGATCACAGGCGTGCACCACTGCGCCCAGAATAAAAGGAGGTTTTCAGAGATGCCTTTTCTGTATATTTAGGTTAGGGAATCTCCTATTTCCACTGAACAGATATCAACCATGAGAGGGGATGCCGTGCACAGATCTTTCTGGGGCCAAAAAGCAAATTTTAATTGAATCTTGCTCTCGAAGAAGTGTTGTCAATTCCCAGGAAACGGATTCACTCTGCAGGAGATTTCAGAGATGAACCGAGGGCAGACCGTGGCAGGAGGTCTGCTCAGCTCAAACACCTTCCCTGCCATATTCAAATATTATCCGAGTCAACACTGAGTGTGGGATAAAGGTCCTGCGCCAGCCCGGGCTGCACGCGAGCCCTTCAGACAGGACTCTCCCGCCAGGTTCACCCTCCAGGTCCGTGCAGAGAGGTGAAGGGCTGAGGATGCCCAAGCCACCACACCCTCCTGTCAATCAAACTGCATCCTCCGCCTTGGAGGTGAGATTTCCCAGAGATTAAAAAAAGGATCTCCAGGAGGCAGATTGGCTGCATCTTGTCTTCTTAGAAATGTCTCGGAAGGAAATGGAGGAGAAGAAAATTTTGCAAAACTGTATCCATAAAAAAAAAATATCTATATCTGCACACGTTTTATCAGTCTGGTTTGCTAAGTAATAACGCACGGTGATTGACATCGTTGCAAGAGAATACGTTTCTCGAGGTTTCTTTAGGGGAACATGCAAATTAATGCAAGAAGGTCAAGCTAACAACAAAGACAAAATCCCTCTTCATCAGAATCTTATTCGAGATCTTCTTTCCACAGCAACTTGCTACGATTGATTCATGGATGGTTTGTTCCATTGATTGACGGAGGGATGGGCTTATTTCACTCCGCACAGTGTTCTCCAGCTCCATCCATTGACCTGCAAATGCCATCATTTCATTCTTCTTGAAGGCTGAGTAATATTCCACTGTGTACATGTACCACGTTTTCTTTATCCCACACCCCTCCTGGGGACCCAGGTTCTGAGCCCAGATCTGCTTCAGCACTTACTCACACCCCCAGACCCCCTACCCTCTTTGTGCATGCACACGCTATCTTTATTTTCTATATTTATTTCTATGTGGTGCTGAGAATCGAACCCAGTGCCTCACACATGCCGGGCGAGTGCTCTACCACTGAGCCACAGCCCCAGCCCCTTTTAAAATTTTTTTTTTAAAGAGAAAATTCTTGCTAAGCAATCATACTCTTCCACCTCAGCCTCCCGAGCTGCTGGAATTATAGGGGTGCACCAGACCCCTCAGCAGCGATCTTGAATGACGAGCTATTTTAATTGTATTCCAAAGAATGGTTTTAGATATGAAGATGCATCCTTCGTCTCTGCAAAACGAAGGAGCCAGCTTCCTTAACAGTGAGGTTTTCCGTTTGGTAAAATGATCTTCTACGAATTTTTAGCAGGAGGAAAATGTCCTTCCTGCCCCATACCCTCTCCTACCTTCACTCCCCTCTGCCTAATCCAAAGAACCTGGATTCTTCCCTAGACACCCCCTTATTGTAAATTAGCATCCACAGATCAGAGAAAACATCCAACCTTTTTTTCGGGGGGGGATTGGTTTATTTTCCTCAGCATGATGTTCTCCAGCTCCATTCATTGACCTGAAAATGCCATCATTTCATTCTTCTTGAAGGCTGAGTAATATTCCATCATGTAGACATACCACAGTTTCTTTATCCATTCATCTGTGGAAGGGCACCACAGAAAGATTTCTTGTAGGTTTTATGGATTCATGTTTCCTCTGAATATATTTATCCATTTATATAATATATCTTCATATACGTGTGTGTGTATAACAGTAATATGGTGGTGATATATGACATGCACCACCTGTTTTCTTTGGTGACCATGTTTTGTGTAATTTGCTTTTAAGCCTTAGAAGTCTTCTCCCTGCCTATAATCTATGAAAATTCCATCTATTTATTTAAAAAAATTACACACACACACACACATACACACACACGGATATACAGGTATAAATTTTCATAGACACACACATACGTAGCAAGGATATATAATAGATATGGGTATTTCTCCAAATTTGTAAGCCTGCATCTCATGCATGCATAAACTTTGTGAGCCTTCATATATATGTATATATATGTGTGTGTGTGTGTGTGTGTGTATGTGTGTGTGTGTGTTTAAAATAAAGATGCAGCAGTTCATGTTGCATATTCTATTCATAACATACACTGTGACAGTTTTTTGTTTTTGTTTTTAATGTTGAATGTCCCCCAATGGCCCATGTGTTAAAACACCTAGCCCCAAGGGTGATGCTATTTGTACGTAGTGGCACCTTTAAGAGGAGGAGCCTACTGAGAGGTCTTAGGCGATTGGGGGCGTGGCCTAGGAAGGGATATGGGACCCAGCCTCTTCCTGTTTCCCTTTCTCTCTCTTTCTCTTCCTGGTGACAGCATGAGCCATTTTACTTTGCGACACACTCTCCACTGCGATGCTCTCCCTCCACACAGGTTCCAAGCAAGAATGGTACATGATCGTGAACTGGAACTGAGAAACAAAACGAACCTTTTTTTTTTTTTTTTTTTTGCTCTATAAGTTAGTTTCATCCAGCAATTTGTTACAGCAACGGAAAACTCACCAACACAGACACATAGATCCTGAACCATCCCTCACGCTGGGATCCACCCTCAGCTGCAAAAATAAATTTAAAAATACAAAGAACATCACTTGTCATCATCAGAAATGTCTTCCATGATCCTGTCCCCATTTTTTTCATGTTTAAAAATGGGTCTGGACTCTTGTTCTCCCCATGAGCAGGTCCCCAAGTGTCAGTCCTTGGTGCCATGGACGTGATCATCTGTGACCACCCCTGCCTGCCTGTTCCACCTAACAGAGACTCGAGACCCGCAGGTCTCTGAGCGATGGGAGCCCACGAGCCCCAGCTTCATGTTGATCTTCTCTGAATCTCGCCGCTGGTCCGGCTGAGCCACGTCCGCCTGGCAGGGAGTCTTTGCAAGGACTGGGACCCTCAGGGGGCACCTCCTGCTGGCTTTCCTGGGGACAGGATGCACTTCGAGACCTCCTCATGGGACAGATGCTGAGAAAAAGCAAACTTCAGATAGCGACCCCTTTCCCTGGAAGAAAGAGGCTTGTGCACTTAGTATGCACTTGCTGAGTTCTCATCATAGCTAGCTCCATCCGGGTGGATCTGCAGGGGCCCAAACATGGCTTCTTGGACACCGAATCTAATGGACGTCACCCAGAGAGCTGCTTTGAACAGGGACCCGACACCAACACCTTGGAGGACGACCACTTGAGTCTGGGTCATGGTTCCCGAGATTCCGGTTCATGGTTGGCCGGCTCCATGGCATGGAGCCTGGAACAAAATGGCGGAAGGGTGTGGTGGAGACAAGTGGCTCACCCCATAGCACCCAGGACGCAGAGAGAGTCAAAGACAAGTAGAGGGGGGCGGGGTCATTGATACTCCTGCAGGGCAGGACCTCTGTGAGCTCCTTCCTCCACCTCCCAAGAGTCCATCCAAACTCTGAGCCCATAAGTGGATTAATCCACTTGGAGACCAGAGTCCTCAGGATCCAATTTGCTTCCCCATTGTCTGACTGTGAACTTTGTGGTGTGGAGGACCAAGCCTTCGACACGTGACATCTGAGGGGACCACGTAGGTCTCTACCTACAAACAAGGGACACACTGAAAGTGCATTTCGGGACCATCAGATTCACTGGGTTAACCCCAGGATTGCGTCACCCTAACCAAGTGACGGTGCGGAAAGTCACCTAAAACTCCAGATCCATGCAGAAGGATCATTCAAAGGAATATTCATGAAGGGACAGCGATAAACGTTCAAATGGGACTGATATGGAACATTACCCCCCAAAGTACTCAAATTATCCAAAATATTGGGCGCCACCTGCATAAAATAAAATCATTTTTGGGGTCTGGCCAATCTTGGGTTAATGGACTCATATCAGTGGGTAGTCAATGAACCTAAAAATACTTGTTCCTCGCCAAGGAACTGGGAAAGGGTGAGTCAATTAAACCCACAAGGATGGAGCCAAGAGCCAACATGGCACCCTCTGCCTCATTTCTGCATTGTGTTCTGCCTACTGTATACCATTCAGCATCCAGGTCACCACCACCTGCAAGGCTTGACCAAGCGGTTGGAGTCTCCTTCCATGGGGCCAACAGCCCTCCTAATCCCTTCTCCATCTGCTATGAATGTCCAAGAGCAGGAGTCCGCCATTTTGTTCCCTGCTCCTGGTGAACCTGGATGCCCGTCCCTGGGGTCCCTCAGCAGGTCTTGCATGGCCTACGCCTGGCTTCGTCTTTATTGTTTATCACTCTGGATTTCAGCATCGAGCCATGGTGCCCCCCTAGAGTCCCCTTAGCTCTGTCTGGAGATACTGATCGTCACCTCTGGAGATGGACCGTGATCCTTGTACCAGTTGGTGGAGATGCCCAACATCTTCCCATTTGTAGGACTGACGCCATCTCAAAACTTGATCAGGCTCCTAAAGCTCCTGAGGATGATGTTGGAGAACTGAGTTTCCATGCCCAATGTTGTGGTTTTCAGTTGTAAAATGGTTCGCCCTCGCCATGAGCTCCCCATGGGTGGTACGTTTGTCCCCATCCTTCCCCCAAGGACATGGGGCTATGCCTGGAGTTACTATTGGCTGTGCCAACGGAAGGCTGAGATGTTCCTGGTACCAGTTGGTGGAGGCCAAAGATGTCCCTCAACATGTCCCCCATGGGCCGACCAGCCCTTCCCAAACAGAAACCATCCACCTCCTAGTGACACTGCTGTTGAGTTCGACAAGAACCATTTCCAAGATGGCGGTGCTGACTCCCTTCATGTGGGTTGGGGAGCATCTTTGAGGTGGAACAGAGGGAAGAGCATTTGAGATCACTTTTACTGAGTTGAAGTCACAGCTTAGAACACATCACAACTGAGATCCGGGTGTGGTGGTGCACTCCTGCACCCTTGCGTGACTCAGGAGGCTGAGGCAGGAGGCTCTCACCTTTTCTTTTCCTTTCCAAGAATGTCTCAGCTAATTTCGACGCTTAGATTTGGGTGTCAATTTCCGATTCCGCCTCTGAAAAGCAGCCACCTAAGTTGAATTCGGAAACGTAAAGGATCTCTTGTCCAACCTAAGCTCCTGGACATCCTTCAGGACCAAGTAGACGGATTCATGAATATTCACACCCTTCCACGCGTGTGAGTCTCGACCATTTTCTCTGTGATCTTTTACCATGTTCTGAAACGAGAGTCCGTCGATCTCATCTAATTAATTTGTGGGAAATGGAATTGGGAAATTCATCCCTATGACTCTGCTTTGAGATGTTCACTTCCTCTTAATGGAAAAACGTAAAATGCCATTTCTTTTTTTTGTTTAGCATTAATTTTGCAACCCATGGTCCTATAGTCGCTGGAATTTCCTTCATGCTCAGAAACACGGTGAGCACAAACACCTTGAATCTTTCTTTTTTCCACCTTAGGATGCGTTTATTTCTCTCTGATCAATTTGCAGTTGCAAAGGTCCGCAGTAAATGTCAGACACAGAGCTTTATGGATTTCTCTTCTTATTTCTGAGTTTAATCAGTGTCTCTAACATTTACACAATAAAATGATCCCAGATTTTATCAGAGAATAGGTTTATCAGATTAGAAAAAATTCTTCATGTTTTTATCATTATTATTAATTTTGTTATTATTATTATCATTATTATTATTATCATCATCACTTGTATCAGGGATTGAACTCAGGGGTGCTTAACCACCGAGCCACATCCCCAGCCCTTTTTAGATTTTACTTAGAGACAGCATCTCCTTAAATTACTTAGAGCCTCCCTACATTGCTGAGGCCAGCCTCTAACTTGCAATCCTCCTGCCCCAGCCTCCTGAGCGGCTGGGAGGACAGCATGCATCCCCCGGACCTGTCCGTGTGTTAAGATATTTCTAAGGCTGTGATTGTATGTTGAAGTTCATTTTCTGGACATATTTGATCAGATTTCATTGTCTTTACTGTATCTATGGTGACTTTGTTTAATTCACAGAAACATAGAGATACATACATGGACAAATTAGGATATAGAATAGACGTTTTATGTCCCCACATGAATCCACAGGTGGGGTGTGGCTGGAGGAGGGGGTCCCTGGGCTGTGCCTTTGGGGTCTCTGTCCTGTCCCTGGTGAGCAGAGCTCTCTCTGCTCCCTGGTGCCCTGTCCTGAGCTGCTCTCCTCCTCCAGGCCCTGCCGCCATCTTGTTCTGCTCCCCTTGGGCCAGAGCCATGGAGTCGGCCACCAGGGAATGAACCTCAGACACCATGAGACAAATAAATACGTATATCAATGACTCATTATTGTTCTCTGTCTCTTTTCTTTTAAGGGAATGGAACCCAGTGTCTTGCCCTCACTAGGCACCTTCCCTATCACTGATCCCCAGCCCAAGTAATCATGATCCATTATCTTCACATGCATGTATTCAAATTAGGGACAAATTAGGGATTCTTCTTCTCTTTTTATTATTTAAAACACTTGTCTCTTTATTGTCGATATTTTCTCTCTTTTTTTTTTTTTCCTTCCATGATGCATCCTGGATACTTTTCTTCTCAGCGCTCAAGTTCAGCGATTCTCTTTTCAGCTACATCTATTCTGTTCTTAGGCAGACCCTGGATCCCCTCCTTAATTTAATTTAATTTTGTTTTTTTCTTGGATCTACAAATATGATTCAGTCTTTCCTGATATTCTCATCTATCTCCTCCTCCATTGTCTCCTAATCCTTATTCTCCTGCATCTCCTCCTGCATCTCCTCCTGCATCTCCTCCTCCATCTCCTCCTGCATCTCCTCCTCCATCTCCTCCTCCATCTCTTCCTCCATCTCCTCCTGCATCTCCTCCTCCATCTCCTCCCCCATCTCCTCCTCCATCTCCTCCTCCATCTCCTCCTCCATCTCCTCCTGCATCTCCTCCTGCATCTCCTCCTGCATCTCCTCCTCCATCTCCTCCTCCATCTCCTCCTGCATCTCCTCCTGCATCTCCTCCTGCATCTCCTCCTCCATCTCCTCCTCCATCTCCTCCTGCATCTCCTCCATCTCCTCCTCCATCTCTTCCTCCATCTCCTCCTGCATCTCCTCCTCCATCTCCTCCTCCATCTCCTCCTCCATCTCCTCCTCCATCTCCTCCTGCATCTCCTCCTCCATCTCCTCCTGCATCTCCTCCTCCATCTCCTCCTCCATCTCTTCCTCCATCTCCTCCTGCATCTCCTCCCCCATCTCCTCCTCCATCTCCTCCTCCATCTCCTCCTGCATCTCCTCCTGCATCTCCTCCTGCATCTCCTCCTCCATCTCCTCCTCCATCTCCTCCTGCATCTCCTCCTGCATCTCCTCCTGCATCTCCTCCTCCATCTCCTCCTCCATCTCCTCCTCCTCCTCCTCCATCTCCTCCTCCATCTCTTCCTCCATCTCCTCCTGCATCTCCTCCTCCATCTCCTCCTCCATCTCCTCCTCCATCTCCTCCTCCATCTCCTCCTGCATCTCCTCCTCCATCTCCTCCTCCATCTCCTCCTCCATCTCTTCCTGCATCTCCTCCTCCATCTCCTCCTCCATCTCCTCCTGCATCTCCTCCATCTCCTCCTGCATCTCCTCCTCCTTCTCCATCTCCTCCTCCTCCTACTCCTCCTTCTCCTGCATCTCCTCCTCCAACTCTTTCTCCATCTCCCCCTTCATCTCCTCCTGCATCTCCTCCTCCACCTCCTCCTGCATCTCTTCCTCCATCTCCTCCTCCTCCTCCTCCTCCTGCACCTCCTCCTCCTCCATCTCCTCCTTCATCTCCTCCCACTTTTTTAAAACTATTTTTTGGCCATCTTTCCAAACAAATATGACTCACCCCTGCTTAATCTTTCCACCAAATTCTTTTGTTACCCCTTGCTCCTGCATCTTGCGGGTCCCTTACTTCTTTCCTCCTGTGCTCAGTCATCTTTGCAAATTGGTGGTTGCATTTGCAAAAGAATGAACAGCCCTGATCTGATTCCTCAATGAGCCTCCTCCTCCAGGGCAGAGCACCTGGGAATACTCAGGTTCATGGTCTTCCCTTCCTCCAGCCCCAGGTTTCCCGTATTGCAGAGATTCTGTGGGGCTGCGGCTGGGGATGCAAATCCTTGCAGGATTGAATTTCAGTTTCTTGCAGGTGCATGTGGCCTGGTGATGAGGTCCTCCAGGGTAGGAGGATCATTCTGGCAGCTCTCCCACAGCGAATATGAGTGTTGGACATTTGTCCCCTCATGTCATAGTCCTGTGCATCCCCTCCTGCATCACCTCCTCCATCTCCTCCTGCATCTCATCCTCCATCTCCTCCTCCTCCTCCTCCTCCTCCTCCATCTCCTTCATCTCCTCCTCCTCCTCCTTCTCCTCCTCCATGTCCTCCTCCTCCTCCATCTCCTCCATCTCCTCCTCCTTCTCCTCCTCCATCTCCTCCTCCTCCTCCTCCATCTCCTCCTGCACCTCCTCCTCCATCTGCTCCTGCATCTCCTCCTCCATCTCCTCCTGCATCTCCTCCTCCATCTCCTCCTGCATCTCCTCCTCCATCTCCTCCTGCATCTCCTCCTCCATCTCCTCCTGCATCTCCTCCTCCATCTCCTCCTGCATCTCCTCCTCCTCCTCCATCTCCTCCTCCTCCTCCATCTCCTCCATCTCTTCCTGCATCTCCTCCTGCATCTCTTCCTGCATCTCCTCCTCCATCTCCTCCTGCATCTCCTCCTCCATCTCCTCCTGCATCTCCTCCTCCATCTCCTCCTGCATCTCCTCCTCCTCCTCCATCTCCTCCTGCATCTCCTCCTCCTCCTCCTCCTCCTCCTCCTCCTCCTCCTCCATCTCCTCCTGTATCTCTTCTTGCATCTCCTCCTGCATCTCTTCCTGCATCTCCTCCTCCATCTCCTCCTCCATCTCCTCCTCCTCCTCCTCCTCCTCCTCCTCCTCCTCCTTCTCCTCCTCCTCCTCCTCCTATATCTCCTCCTCCATCTCCTCCTCCTCCTCCATCTCCTCCTCCATCTCTTCCTGCATCTCCTCCTGCATCTCTTCCTGCATCTCCTCCTCCATCTCCTCCTCCATCTCCTCCTGCATCTCCTCCTCCATCTCCTCCTGCATCTCCTCCTCCTCCTCCATCTCCTCCTGCATCTCCTCCTCCATCTCCTCCTCCATCTCCTCCTGCATCTTTTCCTGCATCTCCTCCTGCATCTCCTCCTCCATCTCCTCCTCCATCTCCTCCTGCATCTTTTCCTGCATCTCCTCCTGCATCTCCTCCTCCATCTCCTCCTGGATCTCCTCCTCCATCTCCTCCTGCATCTCCTACTCCTCCTCCTCCTCCATCTCCTCCTCCTCCTCCTCCTCCTCCTCCTCCTCCTCCTCCATCTCCTCCTGCATCTTTTCCTGCATCTCCTCCTGCATCTCCTCCTCCATCTCCTCCTGCATCTCTTCCTGCATCTCCTCCTCCTGCATCTCCTCCTCCCAGCTTATAGCTGGGAAAAAATGACTGAGGACCAGACCTGCTTTGTGTGTGTGAGACTATCTTTTTGCACATCCTTTTCTTAAAATCAAGTTTGCAAGTGTGCTCTTTAAACATGATTTTAGCATCAAAATGCTTCCCGAAGATTTTTAAAAAAATCCCACCAACCTGTTCGTGTGCCCTGTAAGTGCACTAATTCAAGTCACCCTGTCCACTATTACAAGACCCAGACTCCTGATTTACCCGCACCCGGCTCAGATGCCCAGGGAAGAGACCGACTTTGCAGGTCTGATGCGAATGCTCTATTAGAACTCTATTCTCTTAGGAGCGCTCCAGAGGGCAGAGAATTTCCACTTTATTTTCTTTTTTTTTTTCCTCTGCAAACATGAATGCCATTTAAATAAGCAGAACTCAGGCTTCCAGGAAATTTCCCTCAGTTCATCATCGTGCAGTAAGACGGCAGATGCCGCCCGGATGGCAATTAGGATTTCGTTAGCGCCTGAGTCATGGATGAGGAGAGACTTTCATTAAAATTTCTCTGTGAATCAGCGAACCGTACTCTTGGCTTATTTCCGCCGGTTTCTTTGCAGCTTTCCATCCATATTGGAGTGTTTCCTGGGGAAACGCGCTTGGGGGGCGGTGGGGGTTGATCTCAGACTGTTTGTTCTTTGAAATTGCAGGATTAAAAGCCACTTTAGGACGGAGTTCAGGAACCACTTTGCAGAAAATCGACTGCAGCCCGGGTTTCGTTTGAAATTCATATATTTGCATTTTTTTTTTCCCCCATCTCAGCGCTCTCCTGTAGGAGACGTGATGTGGTGGAAGACGGTCGACCTTAAACGTGGATGGTGGGTTTGTCGCCACCTGTTTCTGAGTTCGTGTGGAATCCGTCTACAGAGGGCAAGGAAGGTGGATATTTTGCACATTTATAGCAGAGAATAAATGAGATACAGTACACACAAACCGACGAGTAAGCCAATAAAATAATAACTCAAAAATTATGCAAATAAAATAATAATCCTTCATATTTTATATCTATGCATTATCCCAGGAGTCTTGAATTTATGCTGTGATGGATGCAAATGAAGCTTTCACATTGTCGATATGCAATGCTGCCTGATTACTTTGAAAGTTTAGTGGACTTGGTAGCAATGCCAATTCCACCTTTAAGATAATATTCAATGTGTGCTTTGCTAGTAATTAAGTTCAATACCAACATGATGATAGTAGAGTGTTAAAAAACAGTTTCAGCCCAGACCCCGTGGTGCATGCCGCTAATCCCTGTGGCTCAGGAGGCTGAGGCAGGAGGATAGCAAGTTCAAAGCCAGCCTCCGCCAAAGCGAGGCCCTAAGCAACACAGGGAGACCCTGTCTCTAAAATGCAAAATAGGGCTGGGGACGGGGCTCAGGGGTCAAGTGCCCTGAGTTCAATCCCTGATACCCTGCACCTCCCAAAAAAATGGTTTCAGGACTGGGGAGTTTTGCAAGTTCTTTGTGGCCTCAAGAAAATCTGATAGTGTGACATTTTTTTTTTTTTATTCTCTGTCATAGATAATCAGGTGTCTCTAGGGGAAAGCTACTTTTGTATGTGAATATAGGGAAAAAACTATATATATATTTATGTGCATCTGATAAGGCATGTGTGTTGAGAGCTGTGCTCTGTGATCGTGAAACCTCAGTGAGGTCCCAGGCTCCTTGGGGGACACGCTCTGTTCTTGGGGACCAACCAGGTGGCTGAATGTGCGATTGGTAGATGGATCGGCTGATGCCCTGCCGTCCTCCGAGACACACCAGGAGCTTTCTGTGGGTCGAGGTGCCAAGTGGCACTTGAGGTTCATTATGCACATGTCAAGGACCTGGACAAGGAGAGCCCGGTGGGAGCAGAGGGACGCACTTGGAGGTCAGCTGCTGGACTTTGAGAATCCGCAGAGAGAAAGGGCATCAGGAGAGGGGGACATGGATGGACCATGATCTTCCCCCAGGGCAGCCCTTCAGGGTACCAGGGGGTCTGGTGTCCATGCAGGAAGAAGAGGAGGAGGAGGATGGAGGGGACTTCCATCTGTGACTCACACCACGTGTTGTGGTCACCTTTGTGTCACTGTGACCAAAGGGCCTGACAAGCACCATTTTAGAGAAGAAAAAGTTGATCTGGGGCTCCTGGTGTCCGAGGTTCAGTCCCTGGTGGCTGACTCCATGGCTCTGGCCCAAGGGGAGCAGAACAAGATGGCGGCAGGGCCTGGAGGAGGAGAGCAGCTCAGGACAGGGCACCAGGGAGCAGAGAGAGCTCTGCCCACCAGGGACAGGACAGAGACCCCCAAGGCACAGCCCAGGGACCCCTCCTCCAGCCACATCCCACCTGCTGCAGTCACCACCCAGTGAGTCCATCCAAGTGGATTAATCCACTATTAGGTTGCACCAGGGAGCAGAGAGAGCTCTGCTCACCAGGGACAGGACAGAGACCCCCAAGGCACAGCCCGGGGACCCCCTCCTCCAGCCACACCCCACTTGCTGCAGTCACCACCCAGTGAGTCCATCCAAGTGGATTAATCCACTTTTTGTCTACACCTCTCATTTTCCAATCATTCCACACATGGCCTTATCCGGCATATCTAATGTCTAAACCACAGCATCATTTTTTCCAATAAATAGATAAATAACTTGGAAAATCATTCACAGGGGCTGTCGCTTACGTTAGCAAGTACAACACCTAGAATCCAATTCCCAGCAGAGATTATATATTAGTATGCATCATACATTATTCTACATTTTATATTCATTTTATATGCAAGATTCATGAGATAAAATCATAAAATTTTCAGGATGGGGCTGGGGCTCAGCGGTAGAGTGCTCACCTAGCACATGCGAGGCCCTGGGTTGGATCCTCAGCACCACATTAAAAAAAAAATTAAATAAACATATAAAATAAAGGTATTGTGCCCAACTCCAACTGAAAAATAAATATTTTTTTAAAAAAATTTAAAACTTTTAGAAAAATAGAGGGAAACTTTTGGGACCTGGCGATATGCAAAAAATGAGTAAATATTGGGAGGCTGAAGCCAGAGGACCACGAGTTCAAAGCCAGCCTCAGCCAAGCGAGGCCGTAAACAACTCAGGGACATCAGCTGGACTTCTGGTGGGACTTCCTGGGTTGTACCCTCTCCTTCAACAGTCAAGAACGAATTGCAACTCAATGCAAGAAATTTCAGGCTTCGCGGAAAGATGAGGCTGCATTGGCCTCCCCAGTTGACAGGAATCACCGATGGGCACCACCCCCCCCTGCCAAAGACCTTGGAAATCCTTAAATAAGGGCTGTAGAGATTGAAGGAACGCTGCTGCCAAAAAGCGGCCCATGTATTTTCCTTTTTCGGTATGATAAGAGCAGAAAAACACATTAAGCAAAGGGTAAAGATCTTCCGAGCACAGGACTCCCCCTTGAAAATCCACTAAAGGGATTGCCCGGCGGGAGGCAGGCAGCTCAGTAACAAGAAGCCCCATTAGTCACCCACGGAGTTGGCTCCTCCGACATCGTCACCCCACAAGCTGCTCTTTCTGCATTTGCTGATTTGGGCAGAAGGACATGGGGCTCAGGAGGCTGAGGCAGGAGGATCGCAAGTTCAAGGCCAGCCTCAGCCAAAGCGAGGCCCTAAGCAACTCAGGGAGACCCTGTCTCTAAATAAATACAAAATAGAGCTGGGGACAGGGCTCAGGGGTCGAGTGCCCCTGGGTTCAATCTCTGGTATCCAAAAAAATTAAGAATAAAAATCTTATTAATTCTACCCAAGACAGCACCTGTCATGAGATATATCTGTTCAGTGTTTCATTAATGGAAAGCAAAAGAGTTTTGCAAAACATCTTTGCACCTTGCCAAGGCCTTTTGGGTTCTTTCAATGGAGTCCATGCTTATTTATTTATCTATTTGTTTCTCTGAAAAGTTTTGAATTCTCAGTACAGCCAAAGATGTATAAGAAACTGTCTTCCTTTCTTTTTTTTTTTCTCTTGGAGGAGATGAAAAAAAAACATTTCATATGCAAAAAAAAAAATTCTCTTATATATATTTTCTTTCACCATTAACTGTATCCTTGTCCATTTCTCATCATATAGTTGAACTTTTTGTTATTGTTTTGTAATGACTCTTTATATATTTGGAACCTAATACATAAATTGTTATGTGTGGTCCATAAATAACCATCTTAGCTATTGCCACAGCTGGTTCCTTATAAATTGCTTTGGGAAATAACGACAAGGAGGAATCATGACTTGTCCCTTTGGATTGTAGCAGTTGCTGTTTTAAAGCAAATAGATTTCAAACTGCATTATTTTTTAACCATAATATTGATTGATTGATTGATTGATTGGTACTGAGGATTGAACCCAGGGCTTCTTTACCACTCACGGAATCCTCAATCCTTTTTATATTTCATTCAGAGACAGAGTCTTGGTATGTTGCACAGCTTAACGTTGAATTTACTACGCCCCTGCCTCTGAGTCACTGGAGTTAGAGTTATGTGCCACCACACTCTGATTCAACCACAGGGTTTCATAGGCTATTTGTGGCCCTTTGGAGATACATTGTAATTTCACTAATGAGGTAATTGAAGCTTAGAAATATGGAGTGTTACAGCTGGAGGTGGTGGCACACACCAGTAATCCCAGCAGCTCAGGAGGCTGAGGCAGGAGGATTGCAAGTTGGAGGCCAGCCTCAGCAACTTAGCGAGGCACTAAGCCACAACTTCAGCCATTTTTTTTTAAAAAAATTGTGCTACGAATTGAACCCAGGTGGGCGTAACCACTGAGCCATGTCTCAGACCCTTTTTACGTTTTATTGAAAGACAGTCTCTCTCTGAGTTGCTCAAGGCCTCACTGAGGCTGTCCCTGAACTTGTGATCCTCCTCCTCCAGCCTCCTGAGTCCCTGGGATTATCTGGGAGCACCCCCCTCACCTGGTCATTTGCCTCCCGTGTCCCTGCGTCCAGCTCCCTGGGCATCACCACTTGAGATCTCTTCTAAAAACCAGGTGAGGGGGGTGCTCCCAGATAATCCCAGCAGCAGGGACCCGACTCTCAGGAGGCCGTTTGCAAAGCACAGAGTGAGCCACCCACAGAGCCTGGGCTTGGGGTCTCTCCTGGGGTGGGTGACCAAGTAGGGACAGGCAGGGTCACCATGCCCTTGTTCAACAAGGTCACCCTTCACCCCAAAAACCTCTGACGTGCCCCTTCTCAGAGTTGGTGACCTGGAGAGTCACAACCCGCCCAGCGGTTTTGGCAACACGGATTCCTTTTATATTCTTATTTTTTTTATTTTTTATTTTTGTATAAATAGGTGACATCCAAAGTCACCTAGAGTTTGTCACTTATGGACAGAGCTAAATAGAGACTCCACCTGGACTCGTGATAATTCCTGAAAATGGAAATTAAGGTCATTTGTGGTGATTATTCATCATTCCTGTTAATCGATTTCTGCTCCTGATTCAGTGAGTCCAGACAGTTCATACTGCAGTCTGCCTGCTATCCACACAGATTGCAACTTTGAGGCCGACTTCTCATTATTGCAACTTGTCATTATTGCAATTTGTCATTATTGCCGACTCTCATGGTTGACAGCAGAGATGAGCTACTGCCTCACCTTCTCAGGCTCAGAGTTGACAGGTGAGCAGCAGCCTTAGCCCTAAGGACAGGGGACAGACCCCCCGCCCCCCGCCATTAGTTCGTGTAACTCTGTTTTCTGTGTTTCTTAAACTTGAAAGTGAAGAATGGATATGTTGCTGGTGGGACTGCAAATTGGTACAGCCATTCTGGAAAGCAAGGTGGAGATTTCTCAGAAAAACTTGGAAGGGAACCAGTGTTCCCACTCCTCGGTTTATACCCAAAGGACTTAAAATCAGCACACTACAGGGATACAGCCACGTTGGTCATTACAGCAGAACAATTCACAATAGCTAAACTGTGAAGCCAACCTAGGTGCCCTTCAGTAGATAACTGGATAAAGAAAATGTGGTATATATACAATGGAATATTACTCAGCCATAAAAAAAGAATAAGCAGGACATTTGCCGATAAATGATGGAACTGGAGAGCATCATTCTAAGCCAAATAGGCCAATCCCAGAAACAGAAAGGTTGAATGTTCTCAGTGATATGCAGACGCTAACGCACAGCAAGGTAGGAGTAGAAGGATAGAATTGGTCCATTGGATTAGATAAAGGGAAGTGAAGGGAAATGGGGGGGAATGGGAACAGGAAAGACAGTGAAATTCGCTGGACATAAATTTGCTATGGACACATACAAATACACCACGGTGAATCTCACCATTGTGCACATCCTCAAGAAATCAATATAAAAATAAAATGAAATAACTATGGGTAAATGGCAGAAAGATCAATAGCGGGAAGTGATTCAGGAGAGGGAAAGAGAGACACTGGGACCTGATTTAGTGTAAGAAGTATTCCGTGCCTACATAATTCCACCAAACTGGATTTTACTGTCATGTATAACTTAAAAGAACCAATAAAATAAAAATTTTTAAAAAGTTAAAGCCACACAAAATGGTCAAAGAGGAGAGTTACTTCCCTTATGGCAGAAGGAGCCTCTGAATTCCAAGAGTGAAGGTCCAGAGAAGAATCCCAGGTCCATCGAGGGACAGAAGATGACTATTTACTAGGATTGGCCTGGAGAGAAGCTAAAGAAAGAATTCAGGCCACACAGCTTGTCCCCCAACCCTGTGTCCAGGTCCTGGGGAGAGTCAGAAACCAATATGGTGGACGGTATCAGAAACCAATATGATAGATGGTGTCAAAAAACAATATGGCGGATGGTGTCAGAAACCAATATGGCGGGTGCTGTCAGAGACCAATATGGCGGATGGTGTCAGAAACCAATATGGCAGGTGGGGTCAGAAACCAATATGGCGGATGGTGTCAGAAACCAATATGGCGGGTGGTGTCAGAAACCAATATGGCGGATGATGTAAGAAACCAATATGGCGGGTGGCTTCAGAAACCAATATGGCGGATGGTGTCAAAAACCAATATGGCTGGCAGGGTCAGAAACCAATATGGCGGGCGGTGTCGGAAACCAATATGGCGGGTGGTGTCGGAAACCAATATGGTGGGTGGTGTTGGAAACCAATATGGCGGATGGTGTCGGAAACCAATATGGCGGAGGGTGTCGGAAACCAATATGGCGGATGGCGTCAGAAACCAATATGGCGGAGGGTGTCAGAAACCAATATGGCGGATAATGTCAGAAACCAATATGGCGGATGGTGTCGGAAACCAATATGGCGGATGGCTACAGAAACCAATATGGCGGTCGGTGTCATGGAATCTGCTTTGCATCTTGGACAGAAGAACTTCCCCCTGAGATGGAGCCAAGGCAGAGCTTCAGCTGGACTTCCAGTGTTGTCCCCCGAAAGGAGGTGCATCCCAGGAGGTTTCTTGGTCCTCTGAATCCAGGAAGTCAGATGTCACAGCCATGGCAAAGGGACACTCCTGTCCCCAGTGATCCTGCAGGGGCCCCGGGCTAGCAGATCCTGCCCCAGACGTTGGGCCAAGGCTTCCCCCACAGCTGCTCCCCCGGGCCATTGATCCTGGGGTCCTTCCGTCGAGGCTCAGCAGAGTATAAAAGTTCTAGAAGGATAGTCCCCCCACCCCCAGGGGACGCAGGGAACATCCCCAAATGACTTTCTCAGCCATTTGGACTCAGGATTTCCTAAGCCTCGGGGGCCCCTGGATCCCCCCCTGAGGGTCGATTTTCTTTGCAAGGCTGACCAGTTCCGCCAGCTGTCGAGGACACTCCGTCATTGTCACTGCACCAGATCCAGGGGACCCTCCAGAGCCAGGGGTCGGACCCGGTGGCCAACTGAGGTGCAGGACCCCAAGCCACAG
Organism: Urocitellus parryii; assembly: GCF_045843805.1. NCBI lineage: Eukaryota > Metazoa > Chordata > Mammalia > Rodentia > Sciuridae > Urocitellus > Urocitellus parryii. The sequence continues at coordinate 128,161,315 of NC_135547.1, forward strand.
GGGGGGTGGGTGGGGGGTCTGTTTTGAGTGACAGGGACCAACTAGCACATTCCTGAGATCATTCCAAACAGGTTGATTAGTTACAAGTGTCCCTGCAGCCCGTGTAAACATATGGCGTCCGTAGATCTATGTTGCATGTGTATACAGCTGGTAGATATTATATGATCACCGCATGGGAGCTACGGATGTCTTTCTTGGAAAGTTTGGTTCTGGGCAGCTCTGGCTTCAAGCCAGCCCATGTTGGAGGCTCCCACTGAAATCAACCCGCTGCACCGATAATGAGAAGGAAAAATGATCTTTGCTGCTCAAGAAAACAGAGAGGTCTAGCAAACGTCATCCGTCTCCGAAGAAATGAAGCCTCCGCCTTGTGCTGCAAAAGTGAGAATTCAATCCTCCTGCCTCAGCCTCCTGAGCGGCTGGGGTGACCGTCGTGACCCCTGAGGGACACCCCAGCCCTTTTTTACATCTTGTTTGGACCCAGGGACTCGCTGAGTTGCTATGTGCCTTGCTAAGTGGTGGAGGCTGGCCTTGAACTCCAGAGCCTCCTCTCTCAGCCTCCCCAGCACAGCGATCTTCAGTGATACCCACTTTGTGCCCAGACGACTTGATGGACATTCTGGGGAATTTGTGGAACCTTGACAGAGCCATTGAGAGTCACTTCTTGCCAGGTGCGGTGGCAATCACCTGTCATCTCAGCAACTCTGGAGGCTGAGGCCGGAGGATCGCCAGTTGGAGGCCAGCCTCAGCAAGGTAGCCAGCCCTTAAACAACTTAGTGAGACTCTTGTCTCAAAATAAAATATAAAAAGGGCTGGGGACATGGTGGCTCGTGGGGAAGCGCCTCGAGGTTTGAGCCTTGGAGATGCGTCCCATCTCTGACTTCAGACATAGCTTGGAACTCGCTCTGCACCGTGTTAGAATAAAAGCAATGACCCCGGTCCCAGGTGCCTGTTAAATGACCTTGCAAAATGCAAACAGATTGTGTCCACCTGTAGCTAAAAAATAAATATTTTAAAAAACTAAAAAAAAGTCTATTAACCACTAATAATAAAAAGGAACAGTTGCCATCATATCATACAATAAATATCTGTAAAACACTTGCACGCTATTGATGAGACTTTGCACTTTATATATTCAGGCAAATATTTTTTCGGGGGGGGGGAATAAACGAAATTCTAAAGGTAGAGAACATTGCAATATTTAATGTTAAATAGTTTGGCTCCTTTTTTTAGCTAATATGGACATATTGGATATTTTGAGCTATTTTACGAGTATCATTTTATTAGGTGAGATCTGCATTCGATGAGCTAATAGATCATATTAACGGTTTGGTTCGTCTTATTTGCTGCGACTGATGCACATTTTATCAGCTCACAGATTAAATAGTTTGCACCTTTTTATTAGGTCAATATGCATTTTATTATCTAACATTGATACATTGAACACTTTTCATCTTTTGCTGCAAAGGTCGATATATTGCTTTTTGCTAATATCCACAGGTTGAAGAGTCGGCGTCATTTTTAGCAAAAATTGGTCGACAGTTTTTCGGCGAATATGGACATATTGAAGTTTTTTCCCATGATTTCGTTAGCAAAGGTGGATGTGCATTTATTAGCTGACGTATGTCTGCATCATTTTGTGAGCTGAGATGCATACACATGGTTTTTGGTGACATGGACACACTTGTAGTTTGCGTGTCTCATTAGCAAAGCCGCATACACATTTCATCACCTAATATTGATATTTCCACTCATTTGCCCCATTTGGTCAGTGAAGATGGGGACATGAGCTGCCATCGCTCTATTGAGTACCTCTCGTCATTTGCTTAGTGAAGACCGACAGGCATCATGTCTAGGATTAGGATTCACACAGTCCTCCTCTGAGAACTTGGGACACATGAGCTTTTTTGGGGGGGCTACAGGTGACCTGGGAATGAACTTGGGGGACACTCGACCCCTGAGCCCCGTCCCCAGCCCTGTTTTGCATTTTATTTAGAGACAGGGTCTCCCTGAGTTGCTTTCGGCCTCACTTTGGCTGAGGCTGGCCTCCAACTAGTGATCCTCCTGCCTCAGCCTCCCAAGCCGCTGGGATTACAGACATGTACCTCTGCGCCCGGCCACATGACCACTTTGATCCGTTCATGGTAATGAATCAAGTGTCCCTTGGATGTCACTAAGGTGTCCTCCCTCTAAAGGGATGGATAGAGACCCAGCCTCCAACGCTACCCGGGGGCACAGCCATGTCCAAACGGGTCTCAGCTTTGGGAGTGACTCACATTTTCCCCCGTATCCATGGCGAGGAACCCGCCTCCCCGACCTTAACAGGATTTTCAAATCGACACTGACATTTCCGTAAATCAGAAGGAGCTTTCTTCTCCTCCCGAGCTCCCGGGTCTTATGTAAATGGGAGCGCTGACTTTTACGGGATTGAGTGCTCTCGGAAATGTCAGGCAACCGGAGAGAAAACAACTTAGCAGGCTCCTTTTTAGATCTTAAAGGGATACGGTGTGAAAATACGGATTTTTTTTTTTTCTTTCTGTTTTTGGAGGCCCATCCAGCCTGGATGGATTTTTTTATATTAGAAACTGGAGAATGGAGCAGATCTATCAAGGTAGATTTGTGGCTTTTAAAGGGGGAAATTGGAATTCAGAAGCAAGTATTATAATTTGCTTAACTAAGAACTGGCGCACGCCTGTCATCCCAGCGGCTCGGGAGGCTGAGGCAGGAGGATGGTGAGTTCTAAGCCAGCCTCAACCAAAGGGAGGCCCTCAGCAACTCAGTGAGACCCTGTCTCTAAATAAAATACAAAATAGGGCTGGGGACGGGGCTCAGGAGTCGAGGGCCCCTCAGTTCAATCCCTGGTACCAAAAAAACTAAAATATGGGCAACTTATGCCAGATGTCAACCGCAGGCTACAAGGGATAAGAGAATATTTTCTATTATTTAAAAGAAAAATGGGTACCATCTTCTTCCCACTTTTCCCCCCATTTCTGTCCCTACATTTAATTCCAACTGTGATCTCAGTGGGTGCAAGAATCTTCCCTTAGAAGGTACCTGTCTCACGTACTAAATCGTAGAAGTGAGAAATCAAGCCGCGGACCCCCCCTTGGATGTCAGTTTACCGCAGTGTATAATACTCCGCAGCCTCATGAAGAGGCCGCTTCATTCTTTGGCCTTCCAAACGGCTTTCTGTGCATTCCTCCGTTTCTTTCTAGAATCCCGCAGGCTTTTCTGCACACCTGCACACAGCTGAAGCTTTATGCACGTTTATTTTTAGAAGCTGAGTCCGGTGCCCACCGATGACACTCTCCAAGACACTTTGCGAAGATGTCACTGCCGTAGATGGGAAGCCCATTGCCAATGAGCTCAAATGACCACGGGTGACTTTTTTTTTTTTATGATCGATCTCATGCAAATTGATCCTTTTCGAGCATGATCGGCAGTGCCCAGGAGTCAAAATGCAAATCATAAAAAAAAAAAAATAGCAATCGACCTCACCACCAGGAAATTAATTTTTAAAAAATTCCTTGAGCATTTTGAGTATTTAAAAAAATACTAAAATAATGAGGTTTTAGAGCAAGATGGGGCAGTCACAAAAGGACTTTTCTTTCCTTTTCTTTTTTTGGTCCCAGGGATTGAACTCAACCACCCTCGGACCCTGAGCCCCGTCCCCAGCCCTATTTTGTGTTTTATTTAGAGACAGGGTCTCCCTGAGTGGCTTAGGGCCTTGAGGTTGCTGAAGCTGGCCTCCGACTTGCCATCCTCCTGCCTCAGCCTCCGAGCCCAGGGGATGACAGGTGTGTACCACATTATGTGCCCGGCCACCGAGCTCAGGAGCATTCCTTCCCAGACGTTCATGCACAGATCCTAAACATAGCTCCTAAAGATCCCTGAGACAGGGGATTGGCAGGTTTGGAGGACTTTGTCCCAAAGAGCTGCCATCGCTCGTGCTAGTACTCCCTGATGCTCCCCACCTTGTGATGCTCAGGCCTAAAATGACAGTTTGGAAGAGAGAAGGAGGAGAGCGGGGCACAGTGCCACTCGCCTGTCATCCCAGCGGTTGGGGAGGCTGAGGCAGGAGGATCCCAAGTTGGAGTCCAGCCTCAGCAAGGTAGGGAGGCCCTAAGCCACTTAGGGAGAACCTGTCTCCAAAAAGCAAAACAGAACCAAACATAAGAGACTCACAACTTTCAAATGGTAAAATGCAGGAAAAGGCTATTGAAAAGAACACACTTTAAAAAAAAAATTTAAATGCGAAGGCGGCAATGTTCCATTGTCCTCCGTGACGGAAGGAAAGTGGGTCACGATCCAGTGGCAAACGCAAAACTTTCATCACAGAGTTGTGCTCCTTTCCGTTTTTGGTGGGTGTTCAGTTGTGCATGAGACGATGGGAAAATCTCACGGGCAGCAGAGATTGACGGGGGGCTGTTTGTTCCCTGTGGCCGACGACTTCCTACCTGCCAATTTCTCAAAATTCAAAGGACGATACCAAGCGCTCAGGAAAACTCATAAAGCCCTGAAGTCCTGGCAGGTAAATGCTTCTCTTGTCTCCATTTCCAGTGCGTGGAAATCCGGCAAGGGCTGACAGGTGTCCGCTCAGGTGTGCACCCAAAAGGTGCCGGAGGATAAGGAATTAAGGATGTTTGAGGTTTGAATATTTTTTATATTTTTTATCAAGAATGACCTTTTTTGTTGTTTTGCTTTGCTTTTCTGTTTGTTTCTTTCTTTCTTGGCGCCAGGGATTTAATCCAGAGTCTCTTGACCACGGTGCAACCTTCCCCACCATTTTTTATTTTTACTTTTTTATTTTTTATTTTTTTTAATTTTGAGACAACATCTTTCTAAGTTGCTGAGGCTGGCCTCCAACGTGGGAATCCTCCTGCCTCAGCCTCCCGCTCTACTCACGCTCCGTGACTAGCTTGCTTCACAAACGAGCCCCAAGTCCATTGAGTGAACTTGGACACGGATGTCTTCTGCACACACACACACACACACACACCCCTTGCACACTAACACACCACTGCCATCAGCCAGTGCACAGCCCAGATTCTGTCACTTTGGCACCCTGGTGCCACCCGAAGAGGGGCTGAGCTCCACAGTCACAGGTGGCCATCTCCAGAGCCACCTGCAGGCCCAAGGGACCCGTAATGACACCAGTCCCAGGCAACAGAGGGACAGGGAGAAGCTCCGGCAGCCCACAGGGATGATGGAGGCAGCCTCCATCTCTCCCTGTGAGGCTCCAGGTCTCCAGCCTGTCATTTTGACCCACCTGTCATGCTCAGGGTGACCCCTGAGTGCCACCACCCACCGCCCCCACAGCAAAACCTGCCGCTTCCTGCAGGGTTACGTCACCGTCCTACATGGCCCTGGCTGATGTGGGCCCTGGGATGTCCTCACTCAGTTCATGTCTGAGCCCTGATTGTCAGAATCTCTAGATATGTATATTTATGCAAATAGGTTCATGTTTAATATTAATATATGTAAATAGATGCATATGTAATGCACTCAGGTGAATATGTGTGTGGTATACGTATGGGATCATGTGACCTGGATATATAGGAAAGAGCCCCTTGAACCACATGTTTACATGTCACACGTTATATATGCACCATAGGTTGTGCACACACACGATGTGTATGAAAACATCATGCGTGTTATCTGTATGTTACATATTAAATATTATATATTGCATAGTATGATATATTACATAGAGTATTATTATATATCATATTGCACAAAATATGCATATTACCTATGTATATTTATTTTTTATTTATTTAAATGTATATTATATATGCATATTATGTGTACATATAGGCATATTATGTGTACACTTATTTTATATAAATAAATGCATATTATAGATGCATATTATGTGTACATATATAGTATTACATATATCATACATCTTTATATATGTAATATGTAATGGATTTATATGTAATTATATATAGTATATATACTATATGTCATATATTCAACACTTAATATGTGTATGTAATTATATATACTATGTATTCTATATATTTTATATATAAAGATTAATGTATGTATATGCAATTGTATAGCATACAATATACTATACTATATATATATATAGTAAATGATATAGTATGTTACATAGTATATAATATAGTATGTGCATATTATATGTAATATTGAATATATAACATACCGAATTATGCGTGTATAATATACTTGTATATTATTTGCATATATCATATATCATATGTGTATATTTTATGCATATATTATACATTTAAAAATCAATTTGAAATTTCTTAATATTAAAATACTTTAGAATTTTTTTGTGGGGGGTACCAGGGATTGAACTCAGGGGCACTCAAGTACTGAGCCCCCTCCGCAACTCTACTTTGAACTTTATTTAGAGACAGGGTCTCACGGAGTTGCTTAGGGCCTCACTTTGGCTGAGGCTGGCTTTGACCTCACGACCCTCCTGTCTCAGCCTCGTGAGCTGCTGGGATGACAGGCAAGTGCCACCACCCCGGGCCAGAATTTTTAACAATTTTTAGACCAAAAATATTGGGACTAAAAGTTTACAACTGATTTTCCCAGTCATGCCCCTCTAAAAAAGAAAATATTTTTTAAAAAATTTGCTAATATTCTGAACACAGTCAACATGTGTCTATGTAACAAGCTTAAGTTTATATATTTAAAGTGCATGGGCTTTAGATATATGTGCACACCCATGTAGCTATCGATTTCAGTTATCGTTTTCACTTTGATGGTAGCGCTGCAGGGGATTTTCTTCCTGATATCCAGGGAGGGGACCTGTCGACTGCACCACTCACAGTATTTGGAAGCCTCTGGGTCACAAAGTTATTTGCATTTGCCCTGAAGACTTTAGCTGCCAATCACGATGCACCACAGCTTGAATTACCTTCAAACAGACTCGCAGTTGGCATGGGGTGCTTTTTGATTGGTGGGTAAGGATCATGTGAGCCAGCAGGGCTAGTCTGACTGGTGGGAAAGGATCGGGTGAGCCAGCAGGACTAATCTGATTGGTGGGTAAGGATCAGGTGAGCCAGCAGGGCTAGTCTGATTGGTGGGTAAGGATCATGTGAGCCAGCAGGGCTAGTCTGATTGGTGGGTAAGGATCATGTGAACCAGCAGGGCTAATCTGATTGGTGGATAAGGATCAGGTGAGCCAGCAGGGCTAGTCTGATTGGTGGATAAGGATCAGGTGAGCCAGCAGGGCTCTGATTGGTGGGTAAGGATCATGTGAGCCAGCAGGTCTAGTCTGATTGGTGGGTAAGGATCAGGTGAGCCAGCAGGGCTCTGATTGGTGGGTAAGGATCAGGTGAGCCAGCAGGGCTCACCATTAGACGCCTCTTCTCTGGGGATGAGGAAGTTAGTCTTTGGAGCCAGGGCCACTCCCAACAAGTGGCATCTCTTAAAGCATCCTGAGCTGTGTGTCATGTGAACCTGCCCTGAAAGAAGACATTTCTTTTTTTTAATTTCTTTTTTGTTTTTTTTTTGTCTTTTATTTATTTTTAGAGCCGATTTGCTCCCTCTTATTTTTTTAAAAAAATAAATGTTAAATTACTTAAGAGTTTTCTGACTCTCCTTATTGACAAGGAGAGTTGACAAGCATTTTCCTGCAGCTCATCCGTAACAGGCAGCATCTTGATTTTTGTGTTGATCTTCGGTTCGAATCATATTTGCACCTGGTCTGAGGTCACATTACTCCTGGCTCCTTGGTGCTGGGCAGTGACCGCAGGACCTTGTGCATAGCCCTGGCGACCACTCTCCCACCTGCCGCCCGAAGCACCGGGGAAAAAGTTTAAGGCAGATGGTCACAAAAATGAAGGCAGGTGTATCGTGCGTCTGCTGCACAGTCTGATGTGGTTTTGCAAATTTCATAGTTTGTGAAAATATTTTATCACTTAAATATCTGATTTACTTTTTGCTTTACCAATTTTTGAAAACATCTATGGCACATTTTATTGTCTTGAACCATCCTGGATTTTTAAAAAATAACATAAATTATCTATTATATATTGTGAGCAGAGAGAACTGTCCCCAGGTACAACTTAGAGTGACATTGTTTTCACATGGCATAGTAACAATCCAAAGTCACACCGTACAAGTGATACCCAGTGTTCATGGCAGATTTTTTTTGTGTGTTGTCATTACATAAATATGTAAAAATAAAAGTTGAAAAAATAAACAAATAAACCCAAGGGACAGAGGTGAACACCTAGTAATGCCAGCAAATTGGGAGGCTGAGGCAGGAGGATCACAAGTTGGAGGCCAGCCTCAACTACTTTGCAAGACACTAAGGAGCTTAGGAAGTCTCTGTCTCAAAACTTCTTTTTTAAAAAAAAATTAAATTTAAAAAAGCAAGAACAAAAGGAGATATGGCTCATTGGTGGAGGCTGGCTTTGAACTTGCCATCCTCCTACCTCAGCCTCCTGAGCCACTGGGATGACAGGGGTGCACACTGCACCTGCCTGGTTTTCCGTCTTTTCTGTTCAATGCGTCTGAATTCTGTGGTTCTTCATTTCTTACCTGTTCGAGTTGTTCTTGCAAAGTTGCAAAACCTCCCTTGGATTCCTCTTTGCCTGCGTCTGCCAGGCAGGAACTGGGGTAGCATGGATATTTGTTCCGTTTCCCGGCTTAAATATAGCCATTTCTATTTTTGCCTTGAAGCACTCACGCAAACACCTTCAGTCTAAGAATAAGACGTGCCTCACAAAGCCATGTGTGTCCTCTAGGTCTTAATATAGCGCGCTTTTCCTCAAAGTGTGTCGCTTTGATATTTGACATTTTATTCACCAAAAAAATAAAATAAAATGAAATACACATGTTGGTGGGTAGAACAGATCCATCAGAGAAACCCCAGGATCCTGAGAAAAATGACTACTTCCACAAAAACGTCTTCACTTCATATCCGTCTTCTCCTGCATGCAGCTCGGATTCTCTGTCCCAGATAGCAAAGGATTCTCAGAGACTAAATCTCCTGAGGGCACCCGTCTTTCTCTAAATCATTTAATAATTTCCTTATTTTGGAAAAAAAACTTTCTTGAATTTCTCATGCTGTTTACATAGGAGACCTCACCAACTTTTTCTTTTCTTTTTTCTTTCTTTCTTTCTTTTTTTTTTTTTGTGATACTGGGAATTAAATTCAGGGACACCCGACCCCTGAGCCCCGACCCCAGCCCTGTTTTGCATTTTATTTAGAGACTGGGTCTCCCTGAGTTGCTTAGAGCCTCCCTTTGGCTGAGGCTGGCCTCCAACTTGCGATCCTCCCGCCTCAGCCTCCCAAGCTGCTGGGATGACAGACATGCACCATTGAGCTGGGTTTAGCCATAGGTTTCTGAGCATCTCTCTTCTCTGCCTGGTGACACTTTCCATTTGATTGATTTCTGCAAGGAATCACAGAAACACTAGTGACCGATTTGGGTCTCCTCCTTTTTCTTTAGGTCCTGTGCAAACCCTGTGAGAACCGTAGGACTTTTCTCACAGCATTTCACACCAACAATAGAGGAAAAAGTGAGGTACCGCCTGTCCGTCCAATACGGGTGTCCAGTACTGCTTTATCAATAGTCGCTACGGAGTGCTCTTTGGGGTGTAATGACAGGAAATTCTGTAGAGACACGGGTTTTCTTCCAAATTATTGTCTTTGATGGTTGGTTAAATCTGTGGATGTGGAAATCACAGAGGCAAAGATTTTTTTCTCGGTCATAAATACATTAAATAGACAATAATAGACAATAAATAGATACCCTTGCACTTTATTATATTCATTATCATCTTTTGAACATTATAGATGCAATTCTGTATATTTTTATGCATGGAATATATTCACATTTCTATGGATTCATATATAAATATTGGACGGTCTTTGGGGATTCTCTATTCTGCACCTGCAAAAGGTCCCTTTCACCTGGAGGATGTCTTCTGAGACTTCTCTGTCGATGTCTAAAACCCCGGAGCGTCCCGTGCCCGATGGGTGCTGTGCAATTTTTTGTGTGCCCACGTGAAAAACAACCTCTCTGGTCTGATAACCAGCACAGCTCCCGGATGCCTAACGGGTGGGTAACCTATACCACGTGGAAACACTGGAACTAGGCGTGATTTGCTTCTCCAGAAGGACAGAGAGGGCAAATAAAAATTCTCGACGCTATTCATCTCCAACAACGAGGCAGAAGCAGATGGTTTCTATCCACCGGCCACTGGGAAATAATTGCATTTTTAATGCGATTTCAATCATTGCAAAAGGACGCAGGAAGTCCTTCCAAGATCCCTCTACTCTCTGGAAATCTTGTGTTCTCAGGAACAAAGTAACACGCCTTTTTTTTTTTTTTTTCCTCCTCCCCTGATCTAATTCTCTCCTCTGAATGTCAAACTATTTTTAAAATAATTGCGTTATTTTCATTTGCATAGTTAGGATTCTTCGTCTCTGGAATGTGCCGTTTGCATCTCTTGGTTTTCTTTCCTTGACTAGAGGGATTGCACCATGGGGAGCTTATCCACTGAGCCCCATTCCCAGCCCTTTTTTATTTGGAAACAGCATCTCTTGAACTCGCAATGACCTCACAAAGTTGCCGAGGCCGGCCTCCAACTTGCCATCCTCCTGCCTCAGCCTCCAGTTATTTGTTTAAATAACTTCCAAATTCTCTCTGAAATCGGAGCTCATTGGAGAATGAACGAGGCTGGAGGAGAAATCTCGAATCCAAACGTGGTGACCAGAAAGGGACTTTGCAGTCGGCCGGTGGACTAAGTCGTGCATGAAGCTACAAAGACATGAATGTCTCAGCAGCAGGATCCTTCAGGTCGTTAAAAATAGGGGAGTCACCTGCTTCTGCCGCCTGCTTCGTGCATGCAGAAAGGTGGAGGTTGCCAACTCGACCCAATTATTTCCCGTGTTCCTTCCTGACTCACTTCTTTCTCATTTTAATTTCGGGAGCTGGGAACTCGGCGGGGGGGTTGCCATCTCCTGCATCCTTCCTCATGATTACAAGTCACAAGGACAGGGTATATTTTTGGAAGTCGGCTGTAGAGAAAGGCATTGGGACGTTGGCTCTCGACCTCCGTGTGTGCAAGGTGACGTGGGCTTCTGATGGACAAGAAGTGCCCTGGGATCCCTTTGAGCATCCATATGCAACGATAGCATCTCAAATCAGGGGGGGGGGGAAACTCAGGTGCCCAAAGCCGGAGCCCATGCCTGTCATCCCAGCAGCTTGGGAGGCTGAGGCAGGAGGATCCAAAGCTGGAGGCCAGCCTCCACAACTTAGCGAGGTCCTAAGCAACTCAGTGAGATCCTGACTCTCCACATCCCCAGCCCTCTTTATTTTTCATTTTTGAGACAGGGTCTCTCAGACTTTCTTAGACCCTCCCTAAGTTGTCGAGGCTGGCCTTCAACTTACCATCCTCCTGCCTCAGCCTCCCAAGCCGCTGGGATTACACCCGATGATCTTCAGCACATTTAAAAGAAGATTCAGGGAGAAAGAGGGAGCCTTTCGTCATAATGATGAGAAAGTCCACCTTTGACAGGGGACAAGTCCTGGTCACCTTTACGCTGGGGATTTTTTGGGGGGATCTTCAACAGATCTGCGAGGACAGATTTCGACCTCTTCCAGGTTGAGACCTAACCCTCCGCCAAGCTCCACTCAACCAAGCTCAGCCCCTTAGACAATTATTGCAAACATCTAAGATTCGACCCCAGACCTAAATTTGCAGATGGGGAGGGTTAGGGCATTTCAGATACTTTCCCGTGTTGGTCAATTTCTTTGTTTGACCTAAAATCTCAGAAAAGATGCATCTAGTTTGAAATACCTGCCTCTTTTTTTCACCGTGCTACGTGCAGCTTTCTTAGACTATTTTCCCTGCTCCGTTTTCTGATTAAAGAAAGCTCCCTTTGTGGACATGAGTAATCGCCATCCTTATAGGAATCGAACATTAATTAAAAGCGCATCTTTCTGTGCACAAAGCAAATCAAAATAAGGTCTCGCCATGGACAGCCTCTGAGCCTCTAGCTGCATCCATTTCTGCCCAAGGGGGATAAGCTTCTGAGTTCTGAGTGATTTCCTTCTTTTTTCTACAAAACTCGGTTTCTAAAACTCTGTAATGTATCCAGTGGGGTCTTTATTGCCGATTTTACAATCTTCTTCTGCACCTGGAATTGTTTTTAATTAAATAGTGGTTTTTTTTGGTGACATGAGAAGAGACCGTTCTGTCCACGGTTACGTAGACCCCCAAACTCTGCAGTTCTATCCTAACACAGTTAAGTGCTTCCAAAGCTCAAAGTTAAATCCAGATTCACCTTTTGCAAATGGTGCAGGAAAGAATATCGTGCACAGGTGCCTTGTGGAAAAAAATAGAAGTTTGGGTGCCTATTTAAAAATGCATCCTGTGCTCTGAATATTTTTGCAGAGGCTGGACATTTTTATATTCCCATTTTTCTTTCTTTTTTTTTTCTTTTTTTAGTCACCAGGGATTGAACGAAGATGCATGAACCACACTGAGCGACACACTCAGCCCTTTATGTTTTTATTTGGGGACAGGGTCTCACTAACTGGCTTGCAGTCCTGCTGAGTTGCTGAGACGGGCCTCCGTCTTGCGATCCTCCTGCCTCAGCCTCCTCAGTAGCTTGGATTATAGGCAGATGCTGCCAAATGAAGCGATATCCTTAATCTGATAACATGGGATCATAAAACCAGGTAGTTATTCCTGGTTTATTGACATTATCAAAATGTTGCCTTTAATCGGTTCTTGTACTAAATTGTCCACTTGGACTTTCTCAGGTTAAAGTTAGTGGCGAAATATAAGGTTCAGTACATTGTGGATCATTATATATTCATTGTGCTTTCTGGTAATTCTGTATAAAACACTAGAGGCAGTAATTTTCCTTCTTTCTTCTGCTCTTCCCTGGTTTTAGCACCAACTTGGATCAGCTCCACTTTCTAAGAAAACGCTCATTTCCGCCCCGTGTGGTCACGCACGTCTGTAATCCTAGCATCTAAGGAGGCTGAGGAGGGAGGATCCCAAGTTGGAGGCCAGCCTCGGCAACTCACTGAGGCCCTAAGCAATTTAGCAAGACGTTTTCTCAAAATAAAAAGAAGATAAAAAGGTCTGGGGGGTGTTGCTTCGTGGTGAAGCACCACTGGGTTCAATTCCCAGTACCAAAACAGAAAAAAAAAGAAAGACAGAGAAAGAAGGATGCTTATTTCTATTTTCTGCAAGATTTTAACCCAGAAACGCAGAGTCTTCATTTATTTTCTGACATGGAGACCCCAGGGGCTGGTGTTGGAGGTGGGGCTCTGGGAGGGGCTGAGCTCCTGAGGATGCAGCCCATAAAAGGGACCAGGGACGTTATCAAAGAGACTTATTTCGATTCCTTCATTTTTGCCTCTTGACACCAACATAGCGCTCCCTGCACACACTACCATTTGTTTTTTTCCCTGTTGTTTTCTAAGTATATTTGTGCATATTCAGAAAACTTCTTTTTGTACATATGAATTTCCTTCAACTTGCACAGTATGTAGAATCTATCTATGAATTTATTGCATAATATGGCAATTTTGGGCCATTCCCTAAACAGGTCAAATAATGTGCAAGCCTGTGACCCCTCTTTCTCCACCCCAACCCTTCTACCTCTGGCTTGTTATCTATTTATTCTTCTTTTGTGTATTATTTTTAGGGTGGTACTAGGGATTGAACTCAGAGGTGCTTAACCTCTTAGCCACATCCCCAGGCGATTTTGTATATTTTATTTAGAAAAAGGGTCTTGCTAAGTTGCTTTAGTGCCTTGCTCAGTTTCTGAGGCTGGCCTCCAGCTTGCTATCCTCATGCCTCAGCCTCCCAAGCCTCTGGGATCTCAGGTTTGCACCACTGTGCCCAGCCTCTAGCCATTTTTAATTTTTTTTTTTAAATGTTATTAACTTATTAAAAGCTGTTAGTCTTCACATCTTTTATACCATTCTTCTCAGATTATTTGCATGTGTGCCTGTGTACTTTGTCCAAGAAGATTTTCAGAGTAAACCTCCATTTGGTGAAATGAGACCCTCAGTGTAACTGATTTTTCCTTTTTCTGCCTCCACAGTTACATAAACATTGAGCCAAGTGTAAAGATGAAGTTCAGGGTCGTTTGCCTCCAAACTTTAGACACCTCGCTCCTGTCTCTGCTAGTATCCTGGGCAAATTGCAAAGTTTGGTGTCAATCTTACCCTTTGGTTTTTTTTTTTGGTTGTTTGTTATTGCTTTTGTTTTCTTTCTTGGTTGCTTTAAAGTGCTAGGATTTGAATTCAGGGCATTCTGTCCGTATGACTCCTATTCAATACTGGTTCTTCCACTCTTTTTTTCCCCAAGAAGACTTGTACAATTTTTCTGCATTCCATGTTTTAAAATTTCACATTTATGAGTCTTTTAAGGGCACTGGATAAGCTCATTCAATATTAGTTCTTTGCTTTTTTATCATTTCAAAGGTATCTTCCTGACCTCATTCCCCTGTGTCTCCTGCTCTAATTTGTTTTCTTCCTTTTGTTACCTGAAGTTGCTACACCTGCCTTGGGGACCCATTTTTCCAAGAAGCACATCTCTATTCCTTTATTCTTGTATAAACTGTAGGAATGTTCTTTCATCTGTTCTTCCAACCTGAAGGTCATCTCAAAATTTCCTTCAATTCCGTAATTCTGATGCATGATTAATTATTAATCTCTTTGATTATTATTTATGTTATGAATGTGACATCCACAGTGACATTTCGACTTCACCTTCATACCTCCCTACTTGGAATAGATTTCCTTGAGGATAATGATTTTGTCTCTTTCCGTTTTGTTTTTTTTTTAAACTGGTCTGTTCCAATAATTACCTCCTATTCTGTCAGTTGATTTCTTGTTGCTCTGACACATAACTAATACCATCAGCTAAAAGGAAGACAGATTTATTCTGACTCATGGTGTCCGAGGTCCAGTCCCTGGTGGCCAACCCCATGGCTCTGGCCCAAGGGGAGCAGAACAAGATGGCGGCAGGGCCTGGAGGAGGAGAGCAGCTCAGGACAGGGCACCAGGGAGCAGAGAGAGCTCTGCCCACCAGGGACAGGACAGAGACCCCAAAGGCACAGCCCAGGGACCCCTCCTCCAGCCATACCCCACCTGCTGCCATCACCACCCAGTGAGTCCATTCAAGTGGATTAATCCACTATTAGGTTACACCAGGGAGCAGAGGGAGCTCTGCTCACCAGGGACAGGACAGAGACCCCAAAGGCACAGCCCAGGGACCCCTCCTCCAGCCATACCCCACCTGCTGCCATCACCACCCAGTGAGTCCATTCAAGTGGATTAATCCACTATTAGGTTACACCAGGGAGCAGAGGGAGCTCTGCTCACCAGGGACAAGACAGAGACCCCAAAGGCACAGCCCAGGGACCCCTCCTCCAGCCATACCCCACCTGCTGCCGTCACCACCCAGTGAGTCCATTCAAGTGGATTAATCCACTATTAGGTTACACCAGGGAGCAGAGGGAGCTCTGCTCACCAGGGACAAGACAGAGACCCCAAAGGCACAGCCCAGGGACCCCATCCTCCAGCTACACCCCACCTGCTGCAGTCACCACCCAGTGAGTCCATCCAAGTGGATTAATCCACTTTCAGTCTACACCTCTTGTAACCCAGTCATTTCCTCTCTAAGCTCTCTCACATGAACTTTCAGGGACACTTCCCTCGTTTCCCAGGGATTCTTCAAACAGAGGGCTGCAATGCACGCGCACGGGGGATGCCGTCTTCTTGCTTTGGTTGCCATCAGATTTGCATTTCCCGACCTCCTGAGGCTGAAACAGTGTATCTTCTTGGTTCTGAATGTACAATGCCCGAGAGAGCGCAGGAAGAGGGATCCTTTAACAAAGGGAAACATTGTTAATAATTCAGCTGCCGCCTGTGTGCAGGCAGGAAATCTGAAACAGGAGAGATACCGACACCAAAATGCAGCAGTGCGAAACCCTGAAACCCGTACCGGGCGGTTCATCCCAAGACCCCGGGGGAAACCACACCTGGTTGCCTCAGAGCCCACGGGCGCACCTCTGAATACCGCTAAATACCAGACCCCCGGGGCAGGCCAGGGGTGCAGACCTGCCAATCACCTCCCCTGAGTCTGCTGGATTTTGCAGGATCTACAAAAACGCTCATGGGAAATGGCATTGCAGGTCCCAGAGACAGAAGCCATGGAAAATTCTAGAAACCACGCATTTGTGAAGAGTGGCAGTCCGGACCTAGGAAGCCTGTTTTGCAGAACGTCAGCTGGACCCAGGTGGAGCGTGTTCTGCATCAGCAGCGGGATTGGTGGCTACCGCCATTCACCTGTCAATCATTCTCTAAGACAACCGATTGACGTGGACCTTCCTCCCGGATCCGAGGTGACGCTCAGAGCACTTTTGCCAACAAGGAGAAGCACGGCCCTAACAAAGCCAGGGAGCTGGGCACAACCAGTCACTCCACTGGCTGGGGAGGCTGAGGCAGGAGGATCGTGAGGTCGAAGCAGCCTCAGCAACTGAGCAAGGCTCTAAGCACCTCAGTGAAAATCTGTGAAAAAAAAAAAAAAGTTCATCTTGAGCGATTGACTGGGTGTCCACCCTCTGTGTCTGTGTCCACCCGGAAGGGTCTTTATTCTTCCTTTGAAAAATGCATTTGTAGGCATTCTACCAACATGGCGGAGAGGTGGCAGGATGCCAGTGGATACTAAATACAAAGGACGTTCCTCATCAAGAAGGTTGCACTTCGTAGGCAGTTGACGCCGATCACGAACAAGCTTCAAAGAATTTTGCAGATTTCTAGCTTGAAAATAGGGTCGTGGATAAGAAAAAGAAATTTAAAACAGGTACCAGTGATAACTTATAGAGAATCGTGAGTGTAGACAAGTTCAAATGAATCACACTCATACACACATGTGGTTTAAATAGCTAAGGAATGAGCATCTACCACCCAGTGACTAGATCAATAAAATGTGGTTCCATGTGGAATACTACTCAGCCATCAAAAAGAATGCAACAGAAGAGTAAATATGGATAATAATGATCTTTTGTCCATTAAAAAAAAAAAAAAAAAACAAAACTACCAGAAAGGGTTTCTCTTGGCTCTTTTTTTCTTTGGTAAAAGGGCAAACTCAGACAGGTGACAAATAGATATGTCTAGACATTTTTGTGCCATTTTCAAAGACAGTTTGGCCCCATTCAAAGACAGTTTGAGGCAGCCCAAGAATACAACACCCAGTACCTTTCATTTCCCCCAAATAACTGAGAATATGGGGGCTCAAGTTGAGCACCCGTCTGACTTCGTGATTTCTTGCAGGTGAAGTAGGAGAGAGAGAGAGAGAGAGAGAGAGAGAGAGAGAGAGAGAGGGAGAGAGATATGGAGGGACAGGGGCATTTGCTGGTGAGATTGTTATTTCTGGAAATAGAAAACCCTTTTCTTTCCTTTCTCTCTTCTTTTGAAGCCCACTTTTGGGGTTGGTGACCAAAGAGAAATGCAGGATCTCTCTCTCTCTCTCTCTCTCTCCTCTCTCTCTCTCTCCATCATTTCCAGTGCAGCCAAGGGAGGCCGGTGCGTGTCCTAAGGTTTAGCGTCCAGGAAGAGCACTGAACAATTTTCTCTAGAATCTCTATTTTAAGCTCCTCCTCACCTTGACGCTCCGCTTGGGTGACCTTGAGACTTCTGATGGGCGGGAAATGAGACTGGGTTGTGCGGCTGTTCTAGGAAAAAAAGAATACGCAACAGAGGCGTAGATTTTAGCAAGAACCTCTTTTAAATGTGGCTTGTTCAATGGGCATTTCTTACATTCCCCCAACTCTTGGTTCAGTTGTCCCTCTTCAAACGTGGGGACTGGACCTTGAGCTAAAGAGAATGTAAGTATGAACATATTATCAACATTTGATATATGCATTCAACATATATGTTCAATATTCAATATGCATATTCAATATATACATTTAAATGAGCACCTAGTAATTGCACCCAGGTATGGGGTGCATTGGGAAAATTTGAAACATCTGTGCTATCAGCATTGATCTATTTGCACCCAAGTCCTCAGTAAATTTTCCTGCACATGATAATCACAACTCGAGTTTTATGGGGTTTTGCAAAAGGTGAAGTACTTTGATAGCCATCACCTCATTCAAAGTCATGCACTAAAGGAGCTTTGCTAACCTCATCTGCTTTTCTTGGGGGGGGGGTTGGGTAGATACCAGGGATTGAACTCAGGGGCACTCGACCCCTGAGCCCCGTCCCCAGCCCTATTTTGCATTTTATTGAGAGACAGGGTCTCCCTGAGTTGCTTAGGGCCTCGTTTTTTGCAGAGGCTGGCTTTGAACTCCTGATCCTCCTGCCTCTGCCTCCCGGATTGCTGCAATTACTGGGGTGCACATAAGTCAAAGGAGGAGATAAAAGCCAGGCACCGATTATGTCTTCTGGGGCACACCTATTTGGGTGGTGAAAAAAATATGAATTCGGTTCAAATAACTTACAAATTCTAATTAAAAATAAATTTAATGAGGGCAGGGGACCCTTCGAAAAATTCTCCAGTAAAAAAATCTCCCTAAGTTATGCAACAGTTAAAAAAAAAAGTCCTTTAATTTTTGGTCTCGATTTTCAACTGAACACTTGAGACACTGCATAAAGAAACGCAAATTACATTTCTGCAAAATCCTTCTGCAACCAGGAGCCTGAGATGCATCCTTCAATCTATGGGGAGAGACTCCATCACCCCAAACCTCCCCATTTCATAACCTGAAACTCCCCTTCCACCTAGTCCTGAAGTCTCAGTTTCCTGACTTCGCCCATTTTGCAAAGCTTTGGAGCGCGCGGGCCTACTGTGTGCAGGGAAATCAAAAAGCAACCGGACAGAAGCCTCATCTGGGGTTGGCCTGCAGGGGGCGCTGTGCTCTGCCAGGGGCCTATCCACAGAGGCACCGTCTGGAATTGCCCAGAGAGCAACGTGGCAGGCGGATAAGGTCAGCAGCCAAAAAATGATTTATGGGGTGAGGTTTTGCAATGCCTGGAGGTGGAGCCGGAGATCACCCAGCCTGGCCCTGTGCCCTGGAGCCCAGGGAAGGAGTCTGTGTCGACAGCACGTGTGTGTGTGTGTGTGTGTGTGTGTGTGTGTGTGTGTTGGAAAACCGACTCTGGGAGGAAGACGGGGCTTGCAATCCCAGGGTTCTGGCTGGTTTTCATCCGTCAGCATCAAAATACCTCGAATGGAGCTGGGAACAGGGGTGCACACCTGTCATCCCAGCAGCTTGGGAGGCTGAGGCAGGAGGATCCCAAGTTTATAGCCAGCCTCAGCCAAAGGGAGGCCCTAAGGTCTGCAGGGATCCCGGTGTCCACAAACCCAGTCCTGAGTCTGCAGAGAAGGACCTGGGCATCTCAGCAAAGTCCCTTCCTGTCCATCAACGGCCCCCGGTGCTGACCCCACAGCTTCCTTCCCCGAAGCCCTGGACCTGCAGCCCTGCCTGGCCTCTCCGGGTACAGCCTCCCCCACCGTCCTCACACACCACCTGTGACCCGCAGGGGACATGCAGGCGGGAAGTCATGTCCCTGAGAGGAGCCAGGGGACCCTGAAGGGGGGACTTCTGGGACCCTGACGCAGACCAGGTCCCGGGACCCAGGGGGACGAGGCTCCTTCCTCCAACCCTAAAATCTGCAAGAACAGGTTCCACTGAGCACCAGGCAGCAGCGGCCAGGGGGGCCCAGAGTGGCCATGGCCGTGGGGACTGGAGAGTCGGAGGTCACCCTTAAATAATTGCTCATTAAACACTCATGAACAATTGCTCCAGGTCCCAGCGTCCCCTGGAACCCCAGCTCACCTGCCCCAGAACGCCCCAGGCACATTGGCTTCTGTGCGACCTTGTTCCCATGCCGACCTTGGCAGCTGTCTTGCTCCGGGGGGATTCCTACCCGGTGGGTCCCCCTCAGGCTTGCAAAGTGCCCCCCTCTGACCAGGAGAGTGGGGTTCCCTCAGGTGCAAAGGGAAGAAATCCCTGCAGGAAGACGAGGTGGGGGCGTCCGTGTGCGCCTCCTGCTGGACAGAGTGTGATTTGCAGTTTTAGACGCTCTTGGTCCAGCATCTCCCTGGTCCTTGGTTTGTTCCATTTGGAAAAATCTCAGGCAGTGGACGCCTCTGGATGACGGTCCATGCAACTAATGAAACACGCAGGATGCTTTGGGGGGGGGGGGAAAGAGATGCGTGATTTTGCTTCTGCCAAAGTAACTCTCCATCTTGCCGCGAAGGGACCTGAATCCATCACGGGAGAGACACTTTGTTGGTCATGTGATGGTCTTTCGCAAAATCTAAACTGTCCCCTGGGAGAATCCTCCTTTTTGTAAAAGTTAGGAGCGACCTTTCCTGATATCGGGCGGACAGTTGGGGAGATGGGAATAGGAGTGGAGGGTTTGGAGTGTGATTAAAGCGCCAGATTTTTTAGTATTTATCTGAAATGATTTGTTCTGATTAGTTCTCCGTCGTGACGGTGGACTGCACTTGGACACGTCCCACATAGATGGAGTGTCACTTCTCCTCCTTCTGGTGGCACATGGTGCAGAATCACCCTGCTCCTGTGGTCACATATGCACCCAGGGTCATAATGTCCCATTCATTCTCCTGTCCTCCCTACCCCACACCCCTCCCCTCCCTTCACTCCCCTCTGCCTAATCCAAAGCACCTCTGTTCTTCTATAACCCCCCACCTTATTGTGAATTAGTATGCACACATCAAAGAACGCATTTGGCCTGGGTTCTTTGGGATTGGCTTATTCCACTTAGTATGATAGTCTCCTGCAAATACCATCATGCCATTCTTCTTCATGGCTGAGTACTATTCCATTGTGTATATATACCACATTTTCTTTATCCATTCATCTATTGAGGGACACCTAGGTGGGTTCCACAGCTTAGCTATTGTGAATTGAGCTGCTATAAACATCGATGTGGCTGTGTCCCTGTCGTGGGCTGATTTTAAGTCCCTTGGGTATCAACTGGCGGGTGGGATAGCTGGGTCCCATGGTGGCTCCATTTCCAGTTTTCTGAGGATTCTCCATCCTGCTTCCCAGAGTGGCTGCGCCCATCTGCAGTCCCACCAGCCACGTGCACGTGTGCCTTTTCCCCACATCCTCGCCCCTATTGATGGTTACCTGTATTTATTGCATTGATTGTCCCGATTGCCATTCGGACTTGGGTGAGACGGAATCTCCCTGTGCTTTGAATCTGCATGTCCCCAACTCCCAGAGATAACATCAAAAAAAGTAACCAACCCCATCGGTAACTGAACTAAGGATCTGAGCAGACCCTTCACAGAAGAAATGCAATTAACAAAAAAAAAAAAAAATGTTGGATGCTCACAGGGTGCAGGTGCTCGCTGTGATTGACAGGCGGGTCTCATCCCTGCAGGCTTCCTGAGTACCGGGGACCAGGCGGCCAAGGGCAACTACGGGCTCCTGGACCAGATCCAGGCCCTGCGGTGGATCGAGGAGAACGTGGGGGCCTTCGGAGGGGACCCCAAGAGAGTGACCATCTTCGGCTCAGGGGCCGGAGCTTCCTGCGTGAGCCTTCTGACCTTGTCTCACTACTCGGAAGGTAATTTTTCAGGACGGTGCCTACCAGGGATTGAACTCGGGGACCCTCGACCCCTGAGCCCCGTCCCCAGCCCTATTTTGCATTTTATTGAGAGACAGGGTCTCCCTGAGTGGCTCAGGGCCTCGCTGTGGCGGAGGCTGGCTTTGAACTCACGATCCTCCTGCCTCAGCCTCCGGGGCTGCTGGGATCCCAAGGGTGCACCACCCGGTGCAGCTCCTGTAGCATTTTTAACTTCTTGATTTAACTTATAAATGCCTGGAATAGGTCAAATAATGACATGCAATTTTCCTCCCGGGCTCTTGAACACGTTGCTCTTGAGAGACAAACACAGTCCACTCCAGTGTGCATTTCTGACAGAAAGGGGTCCCCAGGTGCCTTTGAGTGACACATTAGGCAGCTTCACGCCCCAATCCCATGTCATCTCCTCGCAATCCTCCAACCTGTCCAACCTCATCCCCCTGACAGCCATCATATTCCCGCCCCCTTTGATGGCTTCCTTGTCCTTCAAAACCGACAGGGCATGAACCTCCGCCCCTGGTCACAGCTCCGTGCCTCCCGCTGCACCGAGAGCTGAGCACACCTGGAATCCTGCTCCTAAAATTACCCAGGCCTTTCCAAACTTGCCTCGGAGTCAGGCATTTTTTATTTCTCATGGGACAAAACAAACCTCACCAAACTCAGTTTTGCACGGATATAATTTGGAAACGAATGAATTTTTTTTAAAAAAATTGCTAATTGGAGACCCATTGAAGATTTCTGCAAGCGTAGCTCACTGATTTATTCCGTGAGAAACCTAAAAGCCTGATATCTTTCAGCCAAAGGCAAGACCGCACGTGCTTCCCTGGATTCTTGCTCTGAATCGGATTCCGGTGTCTATTATTATTATTATTATTATTATTATTATTATTATTTTAAATTTTTTTTTCCAGCGCAGTCCTGAAGTTCTGCTTGTGAAATGCAAGCTCTTTGGATCTCATGCATGGGCAGAGCATGCGTTTGGGGGGAAGGAGGATACCAGGGAACACTTTTACGCACGTGCATGAAGCCAAATTAGCAAAAAATAAATAAATAAATAAATAAATGCATAAAAGTAAAATAAAATCCATGCAATGGTGCAAAGATAAACTGCATTTTTCCTCCCTTCTCTCTCTCTATTTTTTAAATCTGGAGATATATCCGTGCAGACATACCACGGCAGCAGAGCTCTGCGGATGCATCCTGCGTGCGTCCTCACTCTGGTGCGCACGGGTTCCGCTGCGTGGTGCCAGGTGCAAACGTTCATGCGCCCCCGGGTGGGGGGTGGGGACGGGAGCAGCGTCCGGGACGTCGCTTCCCCGCACCCGCGCGCTCTCACTGGCTCGCGTCTCTGTGCTCGCCCCTCCCCGTAGGTCTGTTCCAAAAGGCCATCATCCAGAGCGGCACGGCGCTGTCCAGCTGGGCCGTCAACTACCAGCCGGCCAAGTACACGCGCCTCCTGGCCGACAAGGTGGGCTGCAACATGCTGGACACGACGGACCTGGTGGAGTGCCTGCGCCACAAGAACCACAAGGAGCTCATCCAGCAGGCCATCACGCCGGCCACCTACCACATCGCCTTCGGCCCGGTCATCGACGGCGACGTGATCCCGGACGACCCCCAGATCCTCATGGAGCAGGGCGAGTTCCTCAACTACGATATCATGCTGGGCGTCAACCAGGGCGAGGGGCTCAAGTTCGTGGACGGCATCGTGGACAACGAGGACGGGGTCACCCCCAACGACTTCGACTTCTCCGTGTCCAACTTCGTCGACAACCTGTACGGCTACCCCGAGGGCAAGGACACGCTGCGCGAGACCATCAAGTTCATGTACACCGACTGGGCCGACAAGGAGAACCCCGAGACGCGCAGGAAGACCCTCGTGGCCCTCTTCACCGACCACCAGTGGGTGGCCCCCGCCGTGGCCACCGCCGACCTGCACGCGCAGTACGGCTCGCCCACCTACTTCTACGCCTTCTACCACCACTGCCAGAGCGAGATGAAGCCCAGCTGGGCCGACTCGGCCCATGGTGACGAGGTCCCCTACGTCTTCGGGATCCCCATGATCGGCCCCACGGAGCTCTTCAGCTGCAACTTCTCCAAGAACGACGTGATGCTCAGCGCCGTGGTCATGACCTACTGGACCAACTTCGCCAAAACCGGGTACGTGCCGCAGCCTCCTCCTCCTTGGCTCCATTGCTACTCACATCTGCACCCCCAAATCATTTCTTTTACTTGTGCAATATGATCCAAGCGTGGTAGTGCACGCCTGTCATCCTAGCAGCAGCGGAGGCTGAGGGAGGAGGATTGCAAAGGGGAGGACGCAGCCTCTACCACTTAGCGAGGCCCTGAGCCACTTACCAGGCTGAGGGAGGAAGATTGCAAATGGGAGGCTGCAGCCTCTACCACTTAGCGAGGCCCTGAGCCACTTACCAGACTCTGTCCCAAAGTAAAAATTTAAAAGGGCTACGGGTGTGGCTCAGTGGTTAAGCAGCCCTGGATTCAACCAATCTCTGGTACTCTATCTATTTATATTTTAATTTTTTTCTCTCTCTCTCTCTATATTTCACTATATATTCTACCTGAGAGTGCTTGGTGCTTATTGAAAAATCCTCCAACTGGTGCTCGCTGGTGCAGGATGGGCAGATTTTGCACTATTGATTTCTGAAGGCAGAATTGCAAACCTAGTCCTGACCTGACCTCATTTGTTAAGTAAAAGGATTCTTTGAAACGTGTCGGTCCACGTTGGCAACTGACCTGACCCATATTTTGGAGTCTTGTTTTCAAGGTGGAGTGAAATATTTTAAACCCAGGAACCAAGGAAATCTCGGGATAATGACAAAGGTGTATCAACATAGGTTTTCTGTATCTTTAGGTATTGAGTAGACATATGTGACTGTATGTAATTTAGATGTCTGTTGTGTATACATGTGGGTGCCTATATATGCACATATAAATATATGTAGATGTGTGTGTGCATACACACAGACACACACACACATTTATACATCCATTTCTCATATAGTATGTTCATTGCAGAAAACCCTCCACAATTGGCAGATTCTGAAGACCCCCAAGTCCCTTTTATAAAATGACCCAATATTGACATGCCACCCGTCCACATTGTCTTATGCACTTTAAATATTTTCTGATGACTTATAATACTGATATGAGAATAGTTGCTATACCATGCTATTTAGGATATAATGATGGGAAATTCTGCAGAAACACAGGTTTTCTTCCAAGTTATTTTTACTCGTGATTGCTTGAATCCATGGATACAGAAATCACGGACAGCCACCAAGATTTTTCTATGTCCTAAATATATAGATAGACGATAATAGATAATAAGTAGACATGCACTTGTACTTTATTCTGTTCAGTATGTATCTTTTTAACACTATAGATGCAATTCTATATTTTTATGCATAGAACACATATTCAAATTTTTATTTATAAATATATCCTGAACTGCCTACAAAAATAGGCAGAGATGTAGATATACTTTGGTATAGGTAGTACATCTTTTTTATTTTTATTTTTTGGATACCATGGATGGAACTCCAACTCAGAGCACTTTACCCTGAGCCCCCTGCCCAGCCCTATTTTGTATTTTATTTAGAGACAGGGCCTCCCTGAGTTGCTTAGGGCCTCGCTAAGTTGTTGAGGCTGGCCTCCAACTTGCTATCCTCCGGACTCGGCCTCCCCAGCCTCTTGGGTTACAGGCCTATGCCACCCTGCACAGTTTCATCTATTATTTACTTTGTACCAAAAAGTTCCATCTCAATCCTCATTAAAAAAGCCTACTTCTTGTCTCTTACATGTTTCAAAAATCACCTTTGTGTGCCTTCCCTAAATGCAAAGCCAGAGTCGTTTATCATATGTTTAATTGACCCAGTAAAGAAGAATGAAACCCAAATAAAGCCATTAAATTCTCATTAGCTGTTCCTGCTGCCGATGTGTCTGAGGATGAGCTTGGTGCTTTCCCTATTTAAAAAAAAAAAGAGTTATAATGATAATTAAAGAGGAAGAAAGGAAAGATACATGCAAGAGAAGTTGGAAGGACACTTCATTTCTTGTGTGCAAACAGGAGGGAAGGCTTCTTAAACTGGTGGCGCACCCCTGTGATCCCAGCGGCTTGGGAGGCTGAGGCAGGAGGATCTCAAGTTCAAAGCCAGCCTCAGCCAAAGGGAGGCCCTAAGCAACTCAGGGAGACCCTGTCTCTAAATAAAATGCAAAATAGGGCTGGGGACAGGGCTCAGGGGTCGAGTGCCCCTGAGTGCAATCCCCAGTCCCCCACTCCAAAAATAATAATAATATTAATAATATATATGACATAGTTGTTGCTTCTAGCAGAAGTGAGGAATGAGGTCCTGGTGAAGCTATAAATCTAAAAACACTGTTTGGGACCAAAATGGCCATAGCCAATCCTACATTTTTCCCTTTTTAATTAATTAATTAATTAATTTTTAAAGTTAGAGACAGGGCTTCGCTAATTTGCTGAGGCCGGCCTCCAACTTGCCATCCTCCGGCCTCAGCCTTCCAAGTCATGGGGACCACAGGCGTGCACCCCTGCACCCGGTTTGCTCTTTTTTAAAAATACTGAATCACATAGTAGGTCCTCAGACCTGTGGTAGACCACCTGCCTGGCATGCCCAAAGCCCCCGGGGTTCATCCTCAGAACAAAATAAAGGGGTAAGGGGATGAGGTCGGGGACCAAGCAAACTACGCACCCCCCTCCCCCATGAGAGACTTCAAGTGCTATTGCAATTCGAGAATGGGAAGATCTTTCTAGAATGGCCAACCAAAGCCACAAACCCATGCAAAAAAAAAAAAAAATGTAGGGAATTTTTTTTTTTTTTTTTTTTTTTGGTCCAGGAGGTATTTCTGGCTGAGCAGACATCGCCCCCTGGTGTCCGGGAGGAGTTACTGAGGCACCTGGTGGAGGACAGCTGCTCCATCAATCTTATTTGGATGCAGAAGGACAAATTGGGAAATATGAGCCTCTGGTTCTCCACTGGCCTCCTGCCGTCTCTGGAGCGTCCCACTAGGGAGATGGCCCCGGGTTTGCTCAGCTCTGAGAGTTGGTGGCGGTTTCACAGATCCTGCCTGTGCCTCTCCCAGACCTTTAATGGCTAGATGCTATCGGGCTGCAGCCGGCTTATCTGGGTTTCCCAAATCCTCTGCTCTATTCTTTGAGAACAAAATAAATGTGTTTCTCTTTACCTTTGGAACATGCACTGAGTTCCTGGCCGCAGAGCCCGGGAGCCGCACAGACAGACCACTGTTTGTCCTGGTGGCTCGGCGCTTCATAAAAGCTCTCTATCTAATAGATGCCGGGCGGCAAACTCACACCGAGGGGGAAAGAGGAGGCATCTTTACCCCTTTTCATGTCTTGGAAAACAATAAAAAAACAGAGGCCCAGCCTTTTCCTGGCAGATCCCAGTTAAAGAGAAAAGACCTGAGATTCCTTTTGCAAGATACATAAAAGACACATGAGGCGTCACATCGAAGCAGACGTCTTTCCAAAAACATGCAGAAAGAAAAATGTAAAAAATCCGAACTGGATGATTTTTCAAACGTGTGAATGTTGGTAAGTAGGTAAGAAAATTCATGATATATGGACTTAGACATATATATATATATATATATATATATATATATATATATATATATGCATATATGCATACAAATATGCATAGACACACATAGGCACTGTATACAGTTGGCACTTAGTAAACAGGATATTGTGTGTTTTGTTCGACTTTTCTGTTGCTGTGACCAAAGTACACAATAAGAACAATTTAAAGTTTACTTGGAGCTCATGGTATCAGATGTCTCAGTTCATACACAAGTGGTTCCATGGCTCTGGCCCAAGGGGAGCAGAACAAGATGGCGGCAGGGCCTGGAGGAGGAGAGCAGCTCAGGACAGGGCACCAGGGAACAGAGAGAGCTCTGCTCACCAGGGACAGGACAGAGACCCCAAAGGTACAGCCCAGGGACCCCCTTCTCCAGCCACCCCCCACCTGCTGCAGTTACCACCCACTTAATCCACATCAGTGGATTAATCCACTATTTAGATCAAGGTTATCATAGTGGAAATATTTCACCTATGAACATTTTTTTGTCATTGTCTAACACATAAGCATTGGGGGACACCTCATATCCAAACCTGAACATTGTGGTACACTATATAATGGTATATTGTATGCCACTTAGAGTATATAGGTGGCATACACTGTGGTACAGAGCATGCAATATGCAGTATTCCTGTGTACACCGTATACAGGAAACACAGGATAGACTCTAGTCTACAATAAGGTGGCCTTCCTTCCCTAGCCATCACTCACGCATTCCAATAATCGTATTGGAAGATGATCAATAATATTTCTTGAGTTCTCAGCCGTTTATGCAATAGCAGAGCATGTTTTTATTTGATGTTCCGTGCTGAACTTCCAGCATCTACCCATGGACTTTTCAATGTCCGTTCTTGAGTGAGATAGAGAGTGCTCACTGGGTCAGCCCGTGTAGCCTCTGAAATCCACAATCCTCTCCATCCCTCCTGTCCACATCGGGGGATAGTTTTTGTGCATTCATTCAATTTTATTTTTAAGGTCGTATCTCTGCTGTTCCGTGGAGGTGTTTTGCACCATTGCTGACCTATACCCCAAGGAGCAACACACTCCCCCCAAAAAATATTTCCAAACACTGTCCGTTGTCCCTATGGGACAAATGACCCGTGGTTTGAGATGGACCGTTTCAAAGTGATTTGAAATACCCAATTCGCCCGGAGGCATGGCATGGTCCAATGCCTTGAGTGTAAGAAATCCCATGCCTTGGAAAAGCAGGGAAATTGTGGGGAACAATTATCCTTCAGACCAAGAGGGACTTACCTTTGGTTTCAAAATGGTAGCTGCACCTTGGATCCAAGCAGAAGGGGCTCGGGTTGAGCTCAGCCATGATCATCGGGGGCCATGACCCTGTCACGGATCCCCACGGGGGTGGGTCGTGCCGAGATTTCCGTGGCATTGGAGGGTGACCTGGTTCCCCTAACCCCTGCTCCTTTCTCCGCAGGGATCCGAACCAGCCCGTCCCCCAGGACACCAAGTTCATCCACACCAAGCCCAACCGCTTCGAGGAGGTGGCCTGGTCCAAGTACAACCCCAAGGACCAGCTGTACCTGCACATCGGCCTCAAGCCCCGGGTGAGGGACCATTACCGGGCCACCAAGGTGGCCTTCTGGCTGGAGCTGGTCCCCCACTTGCACAACCTGAACGAGATCTTCCAGTACGTGTCCACCACCACCAAAGTCCCTCCCCCCGACATGACCTCGTTCCCCTACGGCACCCGCCGTTCCCCTGCTAAGATCTGGCCCACCACCAAGAGGCCGGCCATCACCCCGGCCAGCGGCCCCAAGCACAGCAAGGACTCGCACAAGACGGGGCCCGAGGACACGACGGTCCTCATCGAGACCAAGCGCGACTACTCCACCGAGCTGAGCGTGACCATCGCGGTGGGCGCCTCGCTGCTCTTCCTCAACATCCTGGCCTTCGCCGCCCTCTACTACAAGAAGGACAAGCGGCGGCACGAGACGCACCGGCGGCCCAGCCCGCAGCCGCGCAGCGCCACCAACGACATCGCGCACATCCAGAACGAGGAGATCCTGTCGCTGCAGATGAAGCAGCTGGACCACGACCACGAGTGCGAGTCGCTGCAGGCGCACGACACGCTGCGGCTCACCTGCCCGCCCGACTACACGCTCACCCTGCGCCGGTCCCCGGACGACATCCCACTCATGACGCCCAACACCATCACCATGATCCCCAACACGCTGACGGGCATGCAGCCCCTGCACACCTTCAACACCTTCAGCGGGGGACAGAACAGTACCAACCTGCCCCACGGACACTCCACCACCCGCGTATAGCTGCGCGCTCCCCTCCCCCACCCTCCCCCGCCCGCCCTCAGCGGTCCCCTGTCCCCTGCAGCCAGAGAGAAACAGAACCCGGCGCCCCCATCTCCCACCCAGGACCGAGGTTGGCATCCCCCAGGACTGAGGATCGAACAGGAAAAAAAAAAATAGAAAAAAGAAAAATCAAGGGTCATCCTGGTGACCCTGCCCACGACGCTCGACGCTCGCTCCTGGAATCGACCTGTCCCCTCCCCGCCCCCCTCTGCACCCCCCCGCCCCCCCCAATCCACTTCTGACCCTGTGAAATGTGAAAAAAAAAGCATCCATTTCCGTGACCCTCACTGCTTTAAAGATCCCCACCATGCACCAGGGGACGCTTGGGTGGCCTCCCAGCTTCCGACGACCACGAGGTGACAAAAGGCAGTGGGTGACTTTTCTGCCACTCAGCCAAGGATATCTCGGATTTTTTTTTTTTTTTTAAATCACAGTTGGGAGAAAAAAAAATTCAAAAAAACAAAAAACCGCATCCATCCATCATGTCCTTCATGTGCCACACCAGGGGACCGCGGAACCTGGGCCAAGGAAGTCCCCCTTGGGTCCTCGGTCACCACTTGGCACCGTCTCGTGGAGAGACAGAGAGAAGGGAGAGGAGGATTTTATTATCACAATCAAGAGACTTCACTATGCAGGAGAATCCCTATAGTTCTGCGCAGAGCGACGACCCGTTTTGCCCGCTGGAACTATATTTAAGAAACTTTGTACAAATCAAAAAAAAAAAAAAAAAGTGTATATAGCCGTGAGTTTAAAACACACACACACACACAAAAAAAAAAAAACCAGAGGGGCGGGAGGGTGGAGAGAAAAAAAAAAAAAAAGATTTAAAAACGAAAAAAAAAAAATTTAAAAAGCTTTTATCGGTGTTTTTAGTTTGGAAAGAGCTTTTAGCAAAAAAAAAAACGTGGTTTTCATCGTGCTCTGAATGTATATAAATATATAAATATATATATACATGAGTCATTCCACCTGTTTCCTTCCCTGCAAAAAGAAAAAAAAAATCAAACGACAAAAAAGGAAAAAAATGGCTTTTGTTCTTGATTACTTGAGGTTACACGGAGACAACGTGGGATTTTTTTTTTTGATGTTCTTGTTGCTCCGAGTGGTTTCGTGGGTGAAGAGGGGGGTGGTGTCTTTCAAGAGAGCCTGGGCCGTCCGTCCAGGGCTGGGGAGGGGACCGTGGCAGGTCCACTCCTGGGTGGCAGAAGAGCCTGCCCAGGGGGCATCGGTTGGCAGACCCTTTTTTGGGGGGAATTTTTCTTTTTTTCTGGGCATGGGTCTCGGTGCAGCCTCCATGCACAGCCAGCGGCAGCGGGGACGTGGGGGAATACAAGTGTCCCTGTGTCCTCCGGGGGCCCCCTTTGAATCTGTTGAGGAAGATGTGCTTCCCACCCCGGGTCGCTGCCAAAAAATCAAAGAAAGCCCCCTTGGTAGGGCCTTCCCCGGGGCGGTCAATACCGCACTGTTCAGCTGGGCAGCTGCAGGGCCATCTTTCCCAGCAGGGGACCTGCTCAGCCTTGCTAATCGGGTGGCAGGAGGACACGTGGGTTGCTCTTGGACTCAGCCGTGAGCCTTTATTTATCAGCAAGCCAGTTTTTTTTTTTTTTCATCATTTTTAAAAATGTCCCTTTGAATGTCCCTTTCAGGGATATATTTTTCGAGTGTTTCCAAGATGGAAGGATAGAGGGGAAAAAAAAAAATTCCTACACCCACCAAGAAACAGTAGCCAAAGACGTTGGAAGACAACCTGCCTGGGTTCCGTTCCTGGCGTTAATTCCAGAAATGCCATCTCTGATTTGAGCCTGGAGGTGGACACTCTGCCTTTTGCACCTCCCCACTTTGCAATAACAACCTTCAACGCCCCAGGTCCCTGCACCGAAATCCCCACCCTCATGGTGTGTCCCAGCATGGAACCTGTACCTGGGACAGAGCCCTTGGGGACACCTGCATGTCCACTCCAGATCCGGATGCTGCTGTCCATCTGGATTTTTGGAGAGCTCGGCTCTGTATATAAATAGGTGAAATAAGATGACCCTCCCTCTCCCCCACCCCTCCACCGAGCACCTGCAAACCACAGTCCCCTGTCCACAGTGAAATGTCCTGGATAAGTTGTCCCTGCAAATTGTTATTATTATTATAAATTTTTGTTTTGTTTTGTTTTTGGAAAGCTGGGCTCAGGCCATTTCTGCAATCTCCGCATGGCCCCAGCTGGTCCTCCAGCAGGTGGACTCCTGTCCACTGGCTGGGAGGGTCCGCCCGGATGGGGGTTGAGTCTGTCGTAGCGTGCACCCCGGTGTCTGTCCGGTATCTCTCATCGTCTTCTGGTAGCAATATGTACAGTCCTGCTTCCCCGCTTGGTGGCCCTCGGGGGTAGAGACAGAGCGTCCTCCGTGTTGCGTGGATAGACTTTTAGCTTTTACAGATGATGACGATCCAAAAAAAAAGCAATTTAATACGTCGCGAAGGAGATCTTATTTCTACGGGAAAGAGGTTATAGAGTCTTCATAGAGTTCTATGAGAGGGGGAAAATAAAATATACTTGCTATCTATAAAAAAAAAAGAGGAAAAAAAAAGAAAAAAAAGGAGAAAAAAAATTAAGGAAAAAAAAACTACTTTCTTAGGCTTTTATTCTTGATCTTGAAAGGCACGCAGGGTTCAATGGTTCTTTGGGTTATGATTCTGCAACTTTTGTTTTTGATTTTGCCTTAAGTAATGATAGAAGATATATATGGCTGGACACATATGTATAAACTTTTCAGCAACATTTTTAATAATAAAATATCACAGTATTTTCTAATGCTTTGTGCAAATAATTGGGCGTCTTTCCTTTCTTTGTAGGTGGTGTGGTTGCTTCTTGGATTCTTTGTGGGTGTTTTTTTTTTTTTTTTGGAGGGGGGTGATGGGTACATCTGATTGACAGATGCATAGGAATTTATGGGCGATAGATGCATGTAGACTCTCATGCATTTAAAATCCCTCAAGATGGCACTTCTATCAAATATTTTGCATCGTGTGAACACAGAGTCGCACACCTCACACACATGCATGTAAATGCACACCCAGAGATTTCTACGCTCACATCTGCATAGGAACACATGCATTGAATAGGAATTGCATCCAATATCAGCCATTGAGGGTCACCTGCACTGGCCACCGGGTTGCATCCCTGCATTCGATTTGCATTGGACACGTGCGTGCACATTCAAGGAAGACGTCTGGCCCCCGTGAGCGCCAGAGTTCTTTCCCTCCATCCCCAAACCCAAGGACCAGCCGAGGCAGGGGAGGTGGGCGGGTGTGGAGATGGACGCTGGGGACCGTCCTGGGCAGGACGTGATGGGTGGGCAGACGCAGCCCTGTCTCCTAGTCCCCGGGAGGAGGAGGAGGATGCATTTGGAAGGACGTCACCCCTAAGCCACTTCTTTGCTCTCTGTGAGCATCATTGGGGTGGGGTGGGGGGGGACAGAAACTTTGATCCAGGGAGTTGGAGACCAAGAGGAAGGTGCAGTTGGTTTTACTCCAGGAGAAGTTGAAGGGGAGGGTCATTTCAAGTCATAGGGTGCCCAGATTTCTGTCCCCACCCCCCATGAGCGTTGGGACCCTCTGTCACTAACTCCCATCGACCTTCTTTGAATGACACCCTAGGGGAGCCAAATGCACCGCCCAGTTAACTGTGCATTTCCAACTTATTTCCTGCAAGGCTCAGGCAAGTTCCTGAGGTCTCGTGGCACAAGGCACGCCCAGCAGCCACAGGTAAAAAATGCCCAGATATGAAAATTCTTGCACCCCTTGGTCCAGGTCATCGATAACCAAAGCTTGGTCTGTTGTCTGTCCATGGGTAGAAAAGCCACCCGGAATATATCTTCTTGGGATGCAAAAATAAAACCCTAAAAAAAAAAAACCCACAATCTCATGCAAACTGAGAAATCCGATCACGCCTCATTTTCAACTATTAGGAGCAATTTCATCTTAGTAGCATTATTATCCTTGCGTGTTCAAACATCTGCCCAATTTCCTTTTTGTGTGTGTGTGTGCATGTGTGGATCCGTGCATCAGCCTCCCTCCCTCTGGGGAGATGGATTATTGATGGACATAGCTTTAAAACAAACACACTGAGCCTGCCCGCCTTATTAGATTTTTGTACTATTCCAAGTATTTAAAGAGCGATTACCTTTTACAAATGACTCTCGTGAGCTGCTGAACCTTGGAGATGTGTTCTCAGAAATGCACTTTTTAAAGGCGATTTTTTTTTAAAAAAAATGGTTTTCAGCTTGATGTCTTATCTCTCCTTAACGATTTGACTTGCACTTCGAGGTGGTCTTTGTTGGAAATGGTTCGCAGTTGGAGGAACGAAGCGTGCAACGTTGGGCAGAGTTTACCAAATCAATCACCCAAAGAAAGGGGGTGGGGCTGGAGAGAAGTCACATTTGATTGACAGCTGCTCATGGCCAATCATGTTCACTAACTTGCTGCTCAGCTCCTGCAGAACCCCACCCACCCCCCTTGGTTTGCAATATTTGTGGAGGGGGCAGCAGATTGCACCCCGGGTCCCAATTTGAAATAAGTTATCATCGGACCTAGGTCTACCTGGAGATTTTTTTTTTTTTTTTGCCATATTCTACAGCATCCCAGGAGCATGGAGATTCTGGCCAAAGACATAACCTACAGTTGCCTCGTTCGATCATTTAGGATGAAAGACTCCACTGAGTTTACATTCAGTGCAGTCAATGCAATAACTCTCTCTGCTCTCTCTCCCCCACCTCCCGAATCCAGATTTCTGTCTTCATGCATGCTCCTAAGTGACAAGAAAATTTAACGGGAATTTTAGTCACTTTTTGCACTCTTGATCCTCAATTTTATCTGAGATCCAAGTGGCGCTGGATGGAGCACGCCTTATCCAAAATGCACGAGGCCAAAAGAGTTTTGGATGTTTGAGAGGACAGATGAGGTGACACGGATTGAACCCAGGGACACTCGGCCACTGAGCCCCGTCCCCAACCCTATTTTGCATTTTATTGAGAGACAGGGTCTCCCTGAGTTGCTTAGGGCCTCCCTTTGGCTGAGGCTGGCTTTGAACTCGAGATCCTCCTGCCTCAGCCTCCCGAGCTGCTGGGATGACAGGTGTGTGTCACCACATCTGGCTAATAGTTTCGGATTTTGAATATTTTTCAGCTTTTAGAACATTTGCATATACATCATTGGATATCTGGGGAACAGGACCCAAGTCTAAAAACAAAAGTCCCTTATATTTTGTATGCATCTTATTCACACAGAGTAAATGTAATTCTGCACAAATACTTTGTACGCCTGTGACCTGTCTCATGAGGTCAAGTGTGAAATTCTTCCTTTGTGGCATGAAGTTGAAGCTTAAAAACTTCCCGATTTTGGAGCATCACCCATTTGAGATTTGGGGATTAGAGATACTCAACCTGTCATAAATTTTAATTCTAACCTTCCAATGCAGGGAATTGTTTTTCAATCTAAATTAAGTGTATCCTAAGCATTAGCAGAAACAAATTAATGGTTTGAGATGTGTTTCTGGCTGGGCATGGTGGTATATGCCTTTAATTCCAGTAGCTTGGGAGGCTGAGGCAGGAGGATCGTGAGTTCAGAGCCAGCCTCAGCCAAAGGGAGGCCCTAAGCAGCTCAGGGAGACCCTGTCTCTAAATAAAATGCAAAATAGGACTGGGGACGGGGCTCAGGGGTCGAGTGCCCCTGGGTTCAATCCCTGGTAAATAATAATAACAACAACAACAACAATAATAATAATAATAATAATAATAATAATAATAAAAACAGCAAATTATAGCTGTGGTCTAAAATGGACCTTGGAAGTGTTCTTCCAATATTAGGTTACAGAAAAGAATTGTTGGTTTTTATTTCTCTGGGAAATGGTCTGCAACCTCGATTTATCTTATTGACTAAGGTGGTCCATGTCAAAATTCAGTCTTTAGAAGCTGAGAACCCTTAGAATTTTCAGGGAAGATTCATTGAATAGGAAGAATGTCCACTCACTGACGCCGAGAGGAAGAAGGACGGCATAAATGCAGTATTTCTAGGGAAAAAAAAAGCATCCCCAAATTGGACTTTTATTATAAGAATACGCCCTGTGATGGACAGAAGCAGATCCCGACACAATCTGAGCCTTTGTTCTTCAGAGATGATATTAGTACGATCACAGACATTAAAAATCTCATAGATCATCTTAGCAATGCCATCATAGATTGCATCAATGTGATCAAATACAATGTTAATAATACAGCTGCAGAATGCTAAAATACAATTATCTGCCGTGAAACGATTATAGACCATTATACAATGATCCATTCACTATTCAGATACAGAGTCATAAACAGAGTAGAATTCCATCTTGTAGCTATCGTACATTTTCCTTATTGGGTTATTATTCCAGCTCCACTGATAATGTATGTCACCTCCTGCAAGAAAACCAAAGGTGGTGTTCTCCTTCCTCTGGCAGAGGGGATTTTTAATGGCTCCGGGTGCTCACAAGCCCTATCTACGGCTGACCACGTGCATGTGTGCAAACGATCTCCTATGGAGAGACAGCGTGTATGCCACCCGAGGATCAATCTGCATGGATTTACACTCATGCATAATCACATCCATGATTGCACATGTGCACATACAATCATATACCACCCATTTGTTCCCATGGTGCAAAACGCAAGGTCCGTCTAAGACGAATGATCACGAGAAAGGATTTCCTGATGGATCCCTAAGTGATATCAACCTCCGATGCATATCCATCTGTTTCTATTTTCCTCACGCCTCTGCATCCATATTTCGATGAGAAACACCTTTTAGCAAAGAGATCCAACCCAACCCAACCCATCAATCAAACTCCAGTTCCATGCCACGGGTCCCCTGAAGCTACCAGAGCCGACCGGTAGGTGGCGCCCTCTGCTCTGCGTCCAGACAGCCACCCTCTGAGGCGGGAAAGGGGGGACTTGCAGGAGAGCAAGAGGGTGAGCCTGGGGAGAGGGTCACCAAGGGCCACCCGAGCGGCCAGACGTCCCGTGTCCACCTTCCTGCCCACTCGCCCCTGGCCCTGGCAGCGCAGGAGAGTGCCCCGTGGGGTTGCATGACCCAGGAGCAGCCTGAGCTTCTGCAGAATCCCTGCCAGCCCCCAGGCACCAACTGCATCCCGTCCTGGGCCTGCTCCTCATCAGTGAGGAGTGGAGTTTTGCAGAAGTCCATGGAGACGCGCCTGGGTCACCTCCTTTAGCTCCCTGCACATCGTCCCATAGTGTCACACTGGAGCCTGGGGTAATGGCCACTCTGCAGAACCCAAGGTGGAGGACTTTTTTATTTTTTTCTTTTTATTTTTTCTTTTTTTTTTTTTTTTTTTTTGCATTTGCAGGACTCGACATTGAACCCTGGACCTCGGCCTGCAGGAAAGGTGTGTATCAGGAGCGAAGCCCGACGTGCAAGGGAGAACCCAAATAGGGATTTCGTTGTTTTGCATCACTGTGAAAACTCTGATGTCCAAGTCATCTCTTTTCTCCTTTTATTAAAGATCTCACTGGAAATCCTGTTCTATCTTAGAATGCATCGTTTTCCACTCAAGGGAAACAAAAATCGCCTTGCATTAGAACAGACTCGGATCCTTTCTGATTTAAAGCTAAGAGAACAAATGCTACTACCCAATGATCTCTTAGCATTCTTTTAACTTCAGTGCAATCGAGGGACATGGGTTCAAGTGGTTTTTTTTGTTGTTGTTTTTTGGGGGTCGGTTTAGGTACCAGGGGTTGAACTCAGGGATCTTGACCCCTGAGCCCCATCCCCAGCCCTATTTTGCATTTTATTTAGAGACAGAGTCTCACTGAGTTGCTTACGGCCTCCCTTTGGCGGAGGCTGGCTTTGACCTGGTGATCCTCCTGCCTCAGCCTCCTGAGTCGCTGGGATGGTAGTCGTGTTCCATTATGTCTGGCTCCTTTTTATTTCTTTATTTTTCCATTCATATGAGTGCAAAAGTGAAAAGTGATCATTTCCGCCATATGCAGAGTCTCAGAATGTGACCACCCTCGCCCCCATCAAGTTTTTAAAAGACTCAAGCTTTTAACTCCTTTGGGCTGAAACCTGAGCCCGAGTTTCCTCCATTCACCTTTTGCAATAGTGGCAAGAGTCTGGCCTCTCCGGCCTTCTTTGCTCTTTAACGGGGGTGGGAACTGAGAGAAGTCACTGGCTGTCACCCGGTTCCGTCTTGTGCCCAAGGCGTTGGAGGCTTGGAGCTTGTTACTGCAGAAACCAACGAGGAAGGGGAGGAGGCTAATTGATGTTTTATTGAGCACCACATTAAAGGTGCATGACATGATCATTTGCACTGGTCGATGGCAGAATGTCCTGATCGCTCCTACGTCCCCGGGACACCCCTCATAGGTACTAGAAATCCTAAATCAATGGCAATCGTACCAGAGAAGGCTTGTGAATTATCGAGTAACGTTGGCAGTTTTTGCAAAGACATTTGCATATCTGTGGTTTTTCTCGTGGGTTTCCGTGAAATGCAATCTGAAGACGTGGATATCTGCACGTGGCAGACCATCAACAAGACGTTCCAATGCTGTTTTGGGATCTGAAAGACTCTGTCACCGTGTTTTACAACAAGGAAATTCAGAATTTGCACCTGCTGATCTTCAAATATTACCCATTTTGGGGAATATCACGATGCACTCCATATTCAGGGGCGATCTCAAAGAATTTGTCAGAAACCCAAGTTGCAGGGTAGGTTTTAATAGATGAAATATCTTGCAAAATGGTTGTATTAATGATAGTGATAAAGCTAACCTTTTCCTATTTTTATTTCGTTAGTTTGGGGGTCCTGGGGATGAACTGAGGGGGTGTCCTACCACTGAGCCGCACATTCTTTTTTTATTTTATTTTTAAATTTTAAGACAGGGTCTTGCTAAGTGGCCGAGGCTGGCCTCTAATGGGCGATCCTCCTGCCTCAGCCTCCACGTCCCTGGGAATACAGAGGTGTACCCCCAGCCCTGGCCTCCAATTTTTAAAAGCCACATCAATGGAGAAACGTAAGTAGAAAAATACAAACCATGACAAGAAAATGAGACAGACTATCTCCCAATTGACAAGTCTTGGGGGAAAAAAATTGTTCTTATCAGGACAGAGCGCTACTGAAAAATTTCCTACTTCATTTTTTTTTAAAGAATCAGACCAGCCATCCCAATCCTGAGACCACATGACTTCAGTTAAAATGAGAGCAAAAAACCTCCTGTCACCTCCTGGTTTTATCATTATTCTCCCTACCCCATTGTAGAATTCATTCTCTCCGAAGGAGTGTTCCTCCTTGTAATTACTCTCAATTGCCTGTCGGCGGTGACCATGTGACATCCCTAAAAGCTACGACCGTGTCCTTGTAAAATTAATTCGAACATCGTTTCATCTGGGTCCTGTTCAGTTCGTCGGAATCTAGTTAAATGTCAAAGCTTTAACATTTCTGCGGAGAAGGGAGAAGTCCTACTAAATCCTAAACCTGAGGGAGCCTCTGAGATTGGGCGAAGGAGACAGTGGGCGCCATCTTGAATTTCTCTCCACAAGGAAAAGGGGATCATTTGGGACTCATTTCTAAGAGGTGGCCACTGGGTCAATAATTGGCTCCAAATGGTCCAGTTCATTGGGATTTCTACATTATTTTGGCCATTGTCCCCTTCAGGATGAAACTTTGATGACGGTGTACAATCTCCATCCAATATGGCCACCTCCATGTGGAAGGAGAGGGCAGTAGGAGAAATGGGAACTTCCTTTCCAATATCCTGAGGAAGGTCAAGAATGGACACTTCCTGTTCATGGTGGTCAGCAAAGAGGGTCAGTTGACATGAATTCTTCTAGGGACCAGCCTCACAGCATCATGGACAGAAGGAGTGACCTTCGAAATCCTTGAATTCTTTCACGTGCAAAAAGAAATGTGTCACATGATGCTAAATATTTGTGTTTCGATTCCACATACCCAACGGGGTACCTTGGGAAATCAAAATGAGGTCGTGATTGCATTTTTTTAAATAATAGGACAAGTTTTTAATAAGTTCCTATTATGTACCTGAGTGTACTACCACGTCATCGATGTATATGGGGATGATGGAGCTGTCCGTAGATCTCAGATGAGACATCCAGGGAGAAGATATTGGATCGGAAGGTCTAGAGCTCATCAATAGCTAACATGAGATCAAAATCCACCTCTGATTGATTGATTGATTGATTTTTAAATTTATTTATGATCTTGGGAAATCAACCCTCTGCCTTGCAGGCAAGCCATCTACCCATGAGCGACACCTTTGACCCAGTGTTCACCTCTACGGCCTCCCAAGGTCCTTCATATTGACTATGGTCATCTGTTCCCTAATGAACCAGGCGCCATCTTGGATTTCACGCCAAGGTGTACAGAAGAGGAAGGAGCTTAATCAATAGATCTTGAGCCACATCGTAGCTGTGACAACCGAGTCCACCATGAATACGAACTCAGATACCAAAAAGGTAGAGCCTTCGTTTCTCCCAATCATCCAATTATTTCTAGCAATTTCTATGCATGGACAGAGGCGGACCTGGAATTTAGAAGCGAGAACTTTAATGTTGTCTTCCGTGCCTTAAGAGCTAGCATGAAGGTATGGCTAATTTGAGAAATTCTAGAATTATATTGATAAATCCAATAGAAGCAAAAAACATACCCATGTCAATACCCTTCAGAGAAAGTGATGAATTATGCCAATTTCAGTTCAGGCACGAGGAGTCTCTGAGTTTCACCCAAACTGTTCCCAGTTGTGTGGCTCCATATTGAGCCTCTGTGGCAAATGTGCTCGACGGTTCTTATTTCTCAAGTCCACTTCCCAGTGGCAATTCCAATGCTAAAGGGGTGAGATTACCCCCCAAAACTCTGCATGTATTAGAGATGGTGGAACTAGCTAATTTCTCCAAGTTCTCTGGGATTTTTTTTTTTTTTACTAAAGAATTCAGGTGACATTCCCTACTTCAGATGAAGAGTTTGCACTGAACACCACGGAAATATGCTCAGCACAGAGGTCTTGGGATTTGCTTATGGAATTTCAAAAGCCACCACCTGGGGAATATGAGCAACTCCAGAAAAATAAAAGAATTAATAAGCCCAGAACTAGAAGAAGAGACAGTGAATGTCACCACTGGCTGGTCTACTGTCCTCTGGGTGACGATACCAAAGAGTGTGAGATCTGTTCTGTTCATTCTATTCCTTTTTTCTCCCCCAAATCATCTTGCTATTCCTTTTATCTCTGCTTCTAATTTATATTGGGAAATCATCCTCATCCCATCATCAGTACGGTCAAGGTTGCCCACGTCATCGTCACCAACATCACCACCACCATCTTCCTTCTCTCATCTCCCCACATTGTGGAGGTGCTCACTGTTATCATCACTATCATCAGCATGGTCCACACCATTCACTGGCACCATGATTATCACCATTGACATTGCCAATGCCTTCCGTGACTATCTCACTGTCGACATCCTTATCATCATCGTCACCACCACCATCCCCACCATCACCATCACCATCACCATCATCACCGTCATCACCATCATCACCGTCATCACCATCATCACCATCACCATCATCACCATCATCACCATCACCATCACCACCATCACCATCTTCATCACCATCACCATCATCACCATCACCATCACCATCATCACCATCACCATCATCACCGTCATCACCATCATCACCATCACCATCATCACCATCATCACCATCACCATCATCACCATCACCATCATCACCATCATCACCATCACCATCATCACCATCACCATCACCATCATCACCATCACCATCATCACCATCACTCAATCATCACCATCATCACCATCACCATCATCACCATCATCACCATCACCATCATCACCATCACCATCATCACCATCACCATCATCACCATCACCATCATCACCATCACCATCACCATCACCACCATCATCACCATCACCACCATCACCATCACCATCACCATCATCACCATCACCATCATCACCATCATGACCATCATGACCATCACCATCATCACCATCACTATCATCATCTCCATCACCATCATCACCATCACCATCACCATCACCATCACCACCATCACCATCATGACCATCATCACCATCACCATCATCACCATCATCACCATCATCACCATCACCATCATCACCATCATCACCATCATCACCATCATCACCATCATGACCATGACCATCATGACCATCACCATCATCACCATCACCATCACCATCACCATCATCACCATCATCACCATCACCATCATCACCATCACCATCATCACCACATCATCATCATCATCATCACCATCACCACCATCACTATCATCACCATCATCACCACATCATCATCATCATCACTATCACCACCATCACCATCATCACCATCAGCACCACATCATCATCATCATCACCATCACCACCATCACTATCATCAGCACCATCAGCACCACCATCACCATCACCACCTTCCCCATTACTATCATCACTATCATCACCATCACCATGACCATCATCATTATTATCAACATCATCAACACCATCACCATCATCACCACCATCATCTCCCTCATTGTCATCACCACCATCACCACCATCACCCTAATTCAGCATCATGGTC
Organism: Urocitellus parryii; assembly: GCF_045843805.1. Taxonomy (NCBI): domain Eukaryota; kingdom Metazoa; phylum Chordata; class Mammalia; order Rodentia; family Sciuridae; genus Urocitellus; species Urocitellus parryii. Next base: position 128,203,538 of record NC_135547.1, read on the forward strand.
GTCCACATCACGAGCATCATAATTATCTCAGCATCCTCACTACCATCATCCCACTCTCCATCAGTGCCATCCCCATCATCACGACCATCGGGGCAGAGGGATAATCTTGCTCATCAATCTTTCTGTGAGCCTACAACTGCTCTAGGTATAAGTCTTAAAATAGACGCCATTTCTCATTTTTGATCTAGATTATATAATTTACATATATCACATTTTTTTTTCTTACAGGAAAAAGAAAGTGATTTTCTATCATTTTAAAAGGAGTTTTTCCGTCTTCATGCATTGGTGGGAATGCAGACTGAGAAAGTGTTTGCAAAAAAAAACATAAAAGATTCCAAGGAAATTGAAAATAATACTAGATTATCATGTGCAGTCTCTCTTTGGGATATAAGCTTATGAAATCACTACTTTGTGAATAGTTCTGCCCTCCTATGTCCATTGCAGCATTAGTCTCCAAAACTAAGGCATGAAAACAATCAGGTGTCCACTGGTGGAAGGAATGCATACAGAAATCACGGCATGCATACAGCACGGAATACTACTCAGCCCTGAAAAGGAGGGTCCTGCCATATGTCACCACAGGGTAAATCTGTTGCTGCTCATGGAAGTACAAGAGACACAGGAAGAAAAGAGTGGGGAATGGTATTGGCCAAACCATATTGTTATAGTGTGTGAAGGTGTGAATATGTCACAACAAATGTCACCATCAAGTGCAATTATATGGAACAATAAAGAATTCAAGAAATCACGCAAGATCTCAGTTATGTGTAGACTCTTAAAAATAATGTCTAATACAGAGAAACAGTCAGATAGTGGTCTGAAGTACCTGGACGCTGCCTGGTCACCACCGCCAATCCTTCTTGGGAAGTACTTTGTGTCCACCTGGGTGGACAGATGGTCTCTGGGTCTCACCTTTTTAAACAGCAAAACCGTCACCAGTTGCAAACGCAGTTCTTATTTTCTCATCCTGAGCCAGCAAACAAGGGTCGGTGGGCCCGATCCAGACAGCCATCTGTTTGGGCCAATAAATCCTTATTGACACACGGCTCCACGGCCTGCTGTGTAGACCCGATTGCTACAGCGTTAGATCCAAGCAGTTTGTATACACACAGCCAAAATATTTGCTAACTCCTTAAAATTAAAAAAAAAAAAATTGACCATGGCTATCCAGAGGACCGGCCACTCCAGGGTCACATCACCCAGGATTTTCAAATCCGTTTTGCAAAACGGTGGCTGGAATTTGTAGATATCAGGCAGAGGCTTGGAGGGGGCAAAGCCTGTCGAGGAATTTCTACATGAGGTCCCCTAACGAGGGCAAAGATTGATGGGCTCTGGACACGCCAGTCTACCTCCAGTGTGAATGACAGGAATGCACCCATTTATGGGACTCCAAAACCTTAAAAAAATCAGGGAAATGAGTGAGGATATTTCTAAGTGAATATCTCAGTACGAATCCCTGCTGTCCAGTTGCCAAAAGTTCAGTGATTTATGTGCATCGCTGAAATCTGCTTATGGTGTCCAGAAGTGCATGGAAAAAAAAAAAAAAAAACTCGAGGATTCAGTGTTTTTATGGCTAAGACCAAAATTGACCAGAGCATCTCCATGATTAGTACTTACAGCAAAAGCAGAGACCCACTGACCTTCCTTCCTATCTCCTCCTCCTCCTCCTCCTCCTCCTCCTCCTTCTGCCCCTCCTCCTTCTCCTCCTCCTCCTCCTCCTCCTCCTCCATCTCCTCTCCTCCTCCTCCTCCATCTCCTCCTCCTCCTCCTCCTCCATCTCCTCCTTCTCCTCCTCCTCCTCCATCTCCTCCTCCTCCTCCTCCTCCTCCTCGTCCTCCATCTCCTCTTCCTCCTCCTCCATCTCCTCCTCCTCCTCCTCCTTCTCCATCTCCTCCTTCTCCTCCTCCTCCATCTCCTCCTCCTCCATCTCCTCCTCCTCCTCCTTCTCCTCCTCCTCCTCCATCTCCCTCCTCCTCCTCCTCCCTCCATCTCCTCCTCCTCCTCCTCCATCTCCTCCTCCTCCTCCTCCATCTCCTCCTCCATCTCCTCCTCCTCCTCCTCCTTCTCCTCCTCCTCCTCCATCTCCTCCTCTCCTCCTCCCTCCTCGTCCTCCATCTCCTCTTCCTCCTCCTCCATCTCCTCCTCCTCCTCCTCCTCCTCCTCCTCCTTCTCCATCTCCTCCTCCTCCTCCTCCTCCATCTCCTCCTCCTCCATCTCCTCCATCCTCCTCTTCCTCCTCCTCCATCTCTCCTCCTCCTCCTCCTCCTCCTCCTCCTCCTCCTCTCCCTTCCTCCTCCTCCTCCTCCTCCTCCTCATCTCCTCCTCCTCCTCCTCCTCCATCTCCTCCTCCTCCTCCTCCATCTCCATCTCCTCCTCCTCCTCCTCCTCTTCCTCCTCCTCTTCCTCCTCCTCCATCCTCCCTCCTCCTCCTCCTCCTCCTCCTCCTTCTCCTCCTCCTCCTCCATCTCCTCCTCCTCCTCCTCCTCCTCCTCCATCTCCATCTCCTCCTCCCCACCTCCTCCTCCATCTCCTCCTCCTCCTCCTCCTCCATCTCCTCCTCCTCCTCCTCCTCCTCCTCCTCCATCTCCTCCTCCTCCTCCTCCCGTTCCTCCTCCATCTCCTCCTCCTTCTCCTCCTCCTCCTCCATCTCCTCCTCCATCTCCTCCTCCATCTCCCTCCTCCTCCTCCTCCTCCATCTCTTCCCTCCTCCTCCTCCCTCCTTCTCCTCCTCCATCTTCTCCTCCTCCTCCTTCTCCTCCTCCATCCTCCTCCTCCTCCTCCTTCTCCTCCTCCATCTTCTCCTCTCCTCCCTTTCTCCTCCTCCATCTCCTCCTCCTCCTCCAACTCCTCCTCCTCCATCTCCTCCTCCTCCTCCTCCTCCTCCTTCTCCTCCTCCTCCATCTCCTCCTCCATCTCCTCCTCCTCCATCTCCTCCTCCTCCTCCTCCTCCTCCTTCTCCTCCTCCTCCATCTCCTCCTCCTTCTCCATCTCCTCCTCCTCCTCCTTCTCCTCCTCCTCCATCTCCTCCTCCTCCCTTCTCCATCTCCTCCTCCTCCATCTCCTCCTCCTCCTCCTCCTCCTCCATCTCCTCCTCCCTCCACCTCCTCCTCCTCCTCCTCCTCCTTTTTAAATAAAAAATGTCCAGATGTGAAAATATGGAAAACCCACCCAGTCCTTCCTTCCAGATTTACATCCCAGCAAAGATGAAACCAAAGGTCAGGAACCCAGGAGGAGCCCCGGCCGATGTCCTGATGTCCCGTCCGCCATCACACATGGAGAAGAGACGGCACAGACCAGGGGGGTGCAGCTCGCTGTCTCTCTCCCTTTTCTTTCCCTTTATCCGCTTGGAGCTGGGGCTTCCTTCCCAGGACACTCTGGGGGTGTGGAACCCAAGACTTCTCCTGGGGGACCCCAGGGCTGGAGCCCGTCAGCTGTGTCCACGTCCAAGTCTCAGCAGGTGGGAGACAGAGCTCAGGGTTGGGGACAGAGGTGGCTGCCATGTGACCCCTGGGAAAACCCGTGCTGAGACCCCTCTTCTGACCCTGTGCCCTGGGTGGCATGGCAGACCCAGCGGGGTCCGGGGAGGGGACTGAGTCCCGTGGATCGCAGCTGGGCTCCAGGTCACCTGGTCCTTTTCTTTCTGAACCCTGGGTCACCCAGGGACCATGTTTGTTGGCACGTCTCATGGTATTTGCCTTTCAGCCACCGTATTTTGCAGAAAAGAAAAGCAAAATATGAAATATAGACGTCCCATGAGGAGTTCTGCCCTCGCAGTGCTCAGTTGATGCTCAAAAGTCTCAGATTTTAGCATCTTGGAGTCCAGATTATGTGGGTGCAAAGCCGACCGGCGAGCTGGGAACCCATGCAGGGTTATGAGAAATGTGATCAATGGATTAATCCACTTGGATGGACTCCCTGGGTGGTGACTGCAGCAGGTGGGGTGTGGCTGGAGGAGGGGGTCCCTGGGCTGTGCCTTTGGGTTTAGACAGAAGGTGACCCCCAAAGCTCACATGTGACATAATTCAGGAATGTCCAGAGGTGAAATGACTGTGTCACCAGAGGTGTAGACTAATAAGTGGATTAATACACTTGAATGGACTCACAGGGTGGTGAATGCAGCAGGTGGGGTGCGGCTGGAAGAGGGGGTCCCTGGGCTGTGCCTTTGGGGTCTCTGTCCTGTCCCTGGTGGGCAGAGCTCTCTCTGCTCCCTGGTGCCTTGTCCTGAGCGGCTCTCCTCCTCCAGGCCCTGCCGCCATCTTGTTCTGCTCCCCTTGGGCCAGAGCCATGGAGTCGGCCACCAGGGACTTGAACCTCGGAAACCATGAGCCCCAGAGAGACTCTTCCTCCTCTAAATGCTCATGTGTGAGACGGTGCAGGAACATTCAGAGGATTGGGTTGTGAGAGGTGTAGACTAATAGTGGATCAATCCACTTGGATGGACTCACTGGGTGTAGACTCATAGTGGATTAATCCACTTGGATGGACTCACTGGGTGGTGACTGCAGCAGGTGGGGTGTGGCTGGAGGAGGGGGTCCCAGGGCTGTGCCTTTCGGGTCTCTGTCCTGTCCCTTGTGAGCAGAGCTCTCTCTGCTTCCTGGTGTAGACTCATGGTGGATTAATCCACTTGGATGGACTCACTGGGTGGTGACTGCAGCAGGTGGGGTGTGGCTGGAGGAGGGGGTCCCTGGGCTGTGCCTTGGGGGGTCTCTGTCCTGTCCCTGGTGAGCAGAGCTCTCTCTGCTCCCTGGTGCCCTGTCCTGAGCTGCTCTCCTCCTCCAGGCCCTGCCGCCATCTTGTTCTGCCTCCCCTTGGGCCAGAGCCATGGAGTTGGCCACCAGGGACTGGACCTCGGACACCGTGAGCCCAAATAGAGTTCTTCCCCTTGAAGTTGCAATGTGTGGAAGCAAACGTTGCAATGTTCTCACAACGGTGAAATCTGTGTTCCTCCCAGCCCCAAAACATAACTTTGGGCTGGGTGCAGTGGCCCACACGTGCAATCCTAGCAGTTTGGGAGGCGGAGGCAGGAGGATCACAATTTGGAGGCTGGCCTCAGTCAAACTGAGATGCTGAGCCACTCAGGGAGACCCTGTCTCTAAATAAAATACAAAATTGGGGCTGGGGATGGGGCTCCATGGTCGAGGGTCCCTGAGTTCCATCCCTGGTATCAAAAGAAAAAAAACAGAGAGTCACCTGGAAACTGTCTGCAATTTGTAAGTTATTTTTCCAGCCTCTATATTTCCAGGAAAAAAACAAACCAGAGACACGTGGATCGACTTCCCCTGGTTCAGCTCCAATGGCACATTGGGCTTTCAGGATGCCAGTTTCTGAATCTCATCACCATTTTTCGTTTCTGAATTTCCTGCTTTCCAGGTCCGAGTGATTGCGTCTTAGGAGCCCTTCAGAGGCAGACAGAGCGCTGGGCCCCGAGGATCTAATTGCCTGAATAGTTCCTTCCCTGTTATCACCCGAGGAGACCCGGGTAAGTGCTCTTCAAACTTCTCCACGTGTGCAGCAGCATCAGGCTGTGGATTGGGTAAAACGGTTGGTGCATATTAATTCTCTGCAAAATCCCAAGAAACAATGAGGTTCCCCAGGAAAAATCGATGGCTCTTAGTTAACAAAAACCCTGGGCCCAGGAAACACGTGTTCACGGGTCATGGTTCCCAGAGTTGGTGAATCTATTTTTCTGGGGCTTGGAGGAGGGGATTATGTTTCCTGATTCCAGGTTGATGAAGTTTTGCATTTCTTTTTTTTTTTCTTAATTTTTTTTTCATTTGTTCTGATTAGTGACACAGGACAGTGGACGGCACTTGGACACGTCCTACATAGACGGAGTGTCACTTCTCCTCCTTCTGGTTGGACATGGTGTAGAATCACCCTGGTCTAGTGGTCATATGAGCACCCAAGGTCATAATGTCCCATTCATTCTACTGTCCTCCCTACCCCATATCCCTCCCCTCTGCCTAATCCGAAGCACCTCTATTCTTCCCTAGCTACCTCCCGTTATTGTGAATGAGCGTCTGCAGATCAGAGAAAAACCTTCACCCTCTGGTCTTCTTGGGTTTGCATTATTTCACTTAGCATGCTAGTCTCCAGTTCCATATTTGTCTGCCCATGCCATCATCCCATTCTTCTTTAAGGCTGCGTAATATTCCATTGTGTATATATATACCACATTTTCTTCATCCGTTCATCTGTTGAAGGGCACCTGGGTGGGTTCCACAGCTTAAGTATTCTGAATTGAGCTGCTATGAACATGGACATGGCTGTGTCCCTGTCGTATGGGCTGATTTTAAGTCCTTTGGGTATAGACCAAGGTGTGGGACAGCTGGGTTACACGGTGGTTCCATTCCCAGTTTTCTGAGGAACCTCCATCCTGCCTTCCAGAGTGGCTGGACCCATTTGGAGTCCCACTAGCGACCTACTTCACCTCTGATGTCCCATCTGACTTTTCTGTAAGAGATGGGAAGGCCATTTTCTGTTTTAAACAAGTCTCTGATGGGCGGCCATTTTGGGGATTTCCCGTAGGAAATGATGGCGGGGTGTTTGAAGTTCTCAGCTCGCATATTATTGGCCACCTAGTTGATGAGACGCTTCTTTCAGCCTCCTAAATACTTTTTTAGGAGGCTACTTAGCCCTTAGAGGACTGGATAGATCTTTTTTAATGTCACCATTTATTCCGTCTATTATTCTGATAATAATAATTCTTTCCATTATTGAACATTTAGGGGGAAAATCCTTTTAAAGAATTTATAGGATCTAAACCTGTTGAAGGAGACCGTCCCAAAGCAATGTCTGTACCATCGAGACAAACGCAGGATTTAAAACACGGTGGCGGGATCTGCAATCTCTAAGTACCAGAGGATGACGCTTTGGTTCTTGGGGCTCTTGGGTGCATTGCAAATTCTGTGAAATTTATTCAACTTTTCCAGGTCCCTGGAATATCACCTCCAAGTCAGTGAGTCAGCATAAACCTTTCCTTCTTATAACATGACTTTATCTCTGGGTGTTTGTTACAGTACCAGTACGCTGACAGGTATTCAAATCCTCAATAAAAACTGCACACATGCAATTAACCATCAGGATAATACCTGTAATTAATTATTGGCATAATGTGCTCATAGCCCAATACAAAATGAGTGCATATGTGTGCAGATTTATTCTTGCCCTGTTCCTCCGAGAGCTAACCACGTAGTATTTTGTGGACCAAGAGAAATACACTTTTTTTTTTTTCGCAGTGTGTGAGCAGCAGGACACCTACTGACTTGTCACCATCTATGTGACATAAGGTAGCCCCCAATCCCTCTAATACGTGAGATCATTTAAGTCCAAGGAAATAAGGATGAGAAGAAATCATTGCAAGAATATCTGCACCACTTCATCATGTGCAGAGAAGGCAATTGGGGATCCGTGGACAGAAGACCTTGTTAAATACATTATTTACATCGTTCTCCAAATAGAGAAGCATCGCACAGCACTGACGTCATCGCGCACGGTGGAGCACTCAGCTGGTCTCGAGGATCATGCACTTCCTAGCCCGGTAGGTGTTCTTGGCCAGGTTCACCCAGCGCCGCTGTTTTCTGAGAATTAGAGCCAAGGAAGCTGATATTCTTGGCACGAGCCAAGGGTTCAACTAATGAGGGTTAGCATTCAGGGCTTGGATGGAGGAACTCGCAAAATTTGGGAAATACCTCTCCAAACTGCTTTTTTGCAGGGCTGTCTCTTCCTGGGTGTATATTATTTTAACGACCCATTTGTTACTTTGTCCCCTTGAATAAACTTTTTTAATTTACCTGCCTCTAACTAAACAGAGATAAAGAACACAGAGACCTGGTCCTCCGTATGCACGAGCTCCGTATCCTCAGATGGGCCACTGTACAGAGGAAAAATATTTGAAGCTGGGCTTGATGGCTCACGCCTGTCATCCTAGCGGCTCGGGAGGCTGAGGCAGGAGGATGGTGAGGTCAGAGCCAGCCTCCGCCAAAGCGAGGCCCTAAGCAACTCAGTGAGATGCTGTCTCTCAATAAAATGCAAAATAGGGCTGGGGATGGGGCTCAAAATTAATGTTCCAGGAGGGGGCTGTGTAATTAGACCCTTTAACACCACTCAACCAGCAGGAAATAAATCCTCCCTTCAATCATGGTAAAGACGGCCCCTGGACGGGGGTCCAACATGTGGAGTCTGCAGACCAGCTCCTTCTCCTACCCAATCGCCTAGTGTGAGCGTCAGTGTCACAGCGCTATCACAAATGACCTGAGGGAGTCAACTTATCAACACAAAAGCCTTCTTTTGACTAAGAGCTTTGAAGGTTCCAGTCCATGAATGAGACGATAAAACACTAGGGGCAACTGACCCGAGAGCCATTTAGACCTTGATGAGGACACACATCATGGCGGGCATTGTGTGACACAGCCACAGCACTCCCATCATGGCAGCCAGGAAGTGAAACACAGAGTGAGGAAGAGGATCCCACAGTCTCCTTCAAGGACACGCCCCCTCAGTGACCTCACTTCCTCCCGCTAGGCTCCACCTCTTAAAGGCCCACCACCTCCCAATAACTGGAGATCAAGTCTGTGATCCATGGGCCTTTTGGGGGCGGGGGGATTCAGAGCAAGGTAGCTGGACATTTCAATGTGTCTTTGCTCCTCTTCCTCCTCCTCTTCTGCACTATTTTCTACCTCCTGTCCCTACAGAGTAGAACTCAGGTCCATGCCAAGGTTTAAGAAAGCTGCATACTTTTCACAGAAAAAATTCGCAGCCCACAGAAAGTTCACGAGCCCCACATTGGACCATGGATTTTGCATCTGTGCATGGCCACGGATCTCTGCAAAACCCAAAGTGAGCTGTTCATCTCTGTCTTTGAAAAGGGGACCAAGATTCAGTCAAAAAGGAAAAAAAATGTTGCACAGTGTTTTCTGCCAATAATCATCAGCTACATTTAACATCCAGAGCATTTTGATACAACAGGCACAGAAAAGACCATCTCTAACAACATGTATCTGTTTCAGCCAGAGCCGCTGGTATCAAGTGTGCATGTGTGTGTATGCGTGCAAGTAACTGGAGTGTGCAGGCGGGTGCACCTGGTATCCAGTGTGTACACACCTGGTATGCAGTGTGCACATACCTGGTAACCTCTGTGCACACACCTGGCATCCAGTGTGCACACACCTTGCATCCACTGTGCACACACCTGGTATGCAGTGTGCACACACCTGGCGTCCACTGTGCACACACCTGGTATCCAGTGTGCACACACTGGGCATCCAGTGTGCACACACCTGGTATGCAGTGTGCACATACCTGGCATCCACTGTGCACACACCTGGTATCCACTGTGCACACACCTGGCGTCCAGGGTGCATGATGTCATTGTGGCTGTCTGCAGAGAGACCACCGGGTAACTATTTTCGTAGGCTGAGCTGTACTTTGGGGTAGCTCTGATGGTACACCCGAGGTCCCCCGGTCCGTAGAATATCATGACATTTGGGTTCCCTTCCCCCTAACTCAATTCACCAGGGCGGAAGGTGTCTTGCTCAGATCAGGGAGTAAATGAAGGCTGAAGTCACCTTCGCTCCTTTGTGCATTTCCCACCCTCAAGGGCCCTCTCCTACCTGCTGACCCTTGGAACATCTCAAGGAGCCCACGGGCTACTTTCTCTGCAGCTTTCAAGCTTCTTTGGAACTGCAAGGGCCAAGCGAGTTGCATTGCTCATTTATCTCTGTTCCCCAAACCAGCATATTCTGTGCCTCTTCTCTGCCACACTGCATCTGATTCTCATATATCTTTATTTTTTTTAACAAGGAGAGAGAGAGAGAGTTACGACATCAGCCCTCGTAACCCAGGCCATCACTTTGAGGAGATGAGGGCTCTCGGTTCCAATCATCGGATCTGGAATATATGATTCCTTCCTGGTCAAAACTGGACAACACCTCACTTGCCTCAGGCCAGGTATCCATCCTGCCCGGCGACACTGGGCGGTCACGAGAGATGGCTTTTTATTTACTGAGTAGCAGCCCCTGCCAGGGTTGCCTGCAAGAATCATTTACTATTGCTGAATAAATAAATCTTATTCTGCCGCTTCCCCCAAGGGCAGCCAGGGACACAGTCTTGCAACAGCAGCTGCAAAGCCCAGCTCAATTCCCAGGGCTCCTCTGTCCATCCCCCGCTGGCTGGCCAGCAGCGTCCTCACACAGGGGTGTTATGTCTCTGCGTCTAGGTGATGAGCTCGGAGCGTCCATCTCAGTTGCAAAGACAGACAAAGTTGCAAAGAGGTGACTTGTGCACCCTCCAGTCTCTGCTGCGGAGGTCACATAGTTAGAAATCCTGTCCTCCTGGGGGAGAATCTCTGGGAGACTAGCAGGCAGGGAAACAGGGAGTTATTTTCTATTTTCTTTATGCAACTATTACACACGAAAATCATGCAGGTGTCCTTCAGCACACAATGGGGTCGCATCCTGAAAAGCCCATTGTTAGTAGGAAATGTCTTAAGTCACTGAAACACTGGATCTCCAGACCCACCCATGGGGCTTCCTGGCCCAGCTCCACAGCACATATAGGCTGTGGCCTCTTCCTCTTGTGGTCCCAGGCTGAGTGGCGGCAGGTGGAGATTGCATCCAACACCCAGCACCGCGAGAGTGTCACACAGCATGAGTGGCCCAGAAAGTGCCAATGTTCGAAGGCCAAAATTTACCATCAGAAGGTCAAAATGCCATTAAGTAGAAAGTGTCTACCTATCTATCTATCTATCTATCTATCTATCTATCTATCTATCTGTCTATCTGTCTATCCATTCCATCCATCTATCCATCCACCCATCCATCCATCTATCCATCCATCCACCCATCCATCCACCCATCCATCCACCCATCCATCCATCTATCCATCCATTACACCATATCATCTATCCATCCTTGCATCACGGCACCTATCAATCTATCCATCCATCCATCCATCCATCCATCCATCCATCCATCCATCCATCATATAGTCTATCTCTCCATCCACCCATCCACCTTTCTCTACATATAATTCTACATATATCCATCCATCCATCCATCATATCACCTATCTATATATTGTGTATCTATCTATCCATCCACCCATCCACCCATCCATCCACCCATCCACCCATCCACCCATCCATCCACCCATCCATCCACCCATCCATCCACCATCCATCCATCCGTCCACCCATCCACCCATCCACCCATCCATCCATCCATCCAACCACCCATCCATCCACCCATCCATCCATCCATCCATCCACCCATCCATCCATCCACCCACCCATCCACCCATCCATCCATCCACCCATCCACCCACCCATCCACCCATCCACCCATCCATCCACCCATCCACCCGTCCACCCATCCATCCACCCACCCATCCACCCATCCACCCAACCATCCATCCATCCATACACCCATCCACCCATCCACCCATCCACCCATCCATCCATCCATCCACCCATCCACCCACCCATCCACCCATCCACCCATCCACCCATCCATCCATCCATCCATCCACCCATCCACCCATCCATCCATCCATCCACCCATCCACCCACCCATCCACCCATCCACCCATCCATCCACCCATCCACCCATCCACCCATCCACCCACCCATCCACCCATCCACCCAACCATCCATCCATCCATACACCCATCCAATCATCATCATACCATCTATCCATCTACCATATCATCTTTCTATCCACTCATCCACCATATCTATATATTGTGTATCTATCTATCTATCCATCCATCCATCAATCATATCATCTATCTATCCATCCATAATATCATTCTCCATAACATCTATCCACCCATCCATCAAATTATCTACCCATGTATCTATCCATCCATCCACCATATCATCTATCATGTATCTACCCATCCATTCCTCAATCCATCCATCATCCATCTATCCATCATATCATCTGTCCATCCATCCATATATCATCTATCCATTCATTCACCGTAACATCTATCCACTCATCCATCAAATTATCTATCTATATATCTATCCATCCATGCATCATAGAACCTATCAATCCATCCATCCATCCATCCGTCCATCCATCCATCCATCATATCATCTATCTCTCCATCCATCCATCAACCCGTCTCTACATATACCTCTCTCTTCCTCTCTCTTTCTATATATTTTAATCATTTTTTAAATCTTAAATATAATTGCATAGATAGGTATCTTTATATTTTTAAAACATGTACATTTTATATATTTATGCATAGCATTACTGACAAATACATAGATTACTATGAAATATGTATTATGACACAAGGTGTTATTAAATGTTCCCCCATAATTAAACATTGTGTCCTAATTAAATGCATATTATCATGTATTATAACTTATGAAATATCCATTAAATACTTAAAAGGAGGTATATTCACCTGGTAGTCTGAGAATTATATTTAGCAGCAGATTTAAAACTTGTGTCTCCTTAAATGAAAATATTTCAGCTATGTTTTTCCTTTCAGAAAAAAATGTAATGCAAATGCATTAAAAAATCAAATAAAAAAATTAAAAAAAATGTGATTGCAAATGCGTAGACGCCACAGAAATCACATCTCGATCGTCAAGCAAGCAGAGCGTGGCCCTAAATGATAGCTCCATCAAAAAGGTCCCATGTCAACTGTTGAGCCCCACTGAAAGTCTCACGTATACAGCCAGTGCCAATGTCACACCACATTGCCCCAGAAACATGTTGCAATTTGCTTCTCTCCTAATTATTTTCCAAGTTCATTTTTCTTTTCTTTTCCCTCTGGTCATTTCTTTGTTTTTTTCTGTTACAAGCAAGTAACTTGAGTTCAATTATTTATACCCAAAAAAATATCCATCGGTGTTTTAATAGAGTTCCTGGACACATTTCTCACAGTGGGACAAAGAGGGGCCATTATTTTAGTAGGTTTATTCACTGTCCTGACCAAAAGACCTAAAACAAACCGCAGCATTTTAGAGGAAGATTATTTTATTTGGGCTCCTGGTGTCCGAGGTCCAGTCCCTGGTGGCCGACTCCATGGCTCTGGCCCAAGGGGAGCAGAACAAGATGGCGGCAGGGCCTGGAGGAGGAGAGCAGCTCAGGACAGGGCACCAGGGAGCAGAGAGAGCTCTGCCCACCAGGGACAGGACAGAGACCCCCAAGGCACAGTCCAGGGACCCCCTCCTCCAGCCACCCCCCACCTGCTGCAGCCACCACCCAGTGAGTCCATCCAAGTGGATTAATCCACTATTAGGTTGCACCAGGGAGCAGAGAGAGCTCTGCTCACCAGGGACAGGACAGAGACCCCAAAGGCACAGCCCAGGGACCCCCTCCTCCAGCCACACCCCACCTGCTGCAGTCACTACCCAGTGAGTCCATCCAAGTGGATTAATCCACTTATTAGTCTACACCTCTTACAACCCAATCATTTCACAATATGGCGGCAGGGCCTGGAGGAGGAGAGCAGCTCAGCACAGGGCACCAGGGAGCAGAGAGAGCTCTGCTCACCAGGGACAGGACAGAGACCCCAAAGGCACAGCCCAGGGACCCCCTCCTCCAGCCACACCCCACCTGCTGCAGCCACCACCCATGAGTCCATCCAAGTGGATTAATCCACTGACTAGGTTTCAACTCTCATCATCAAATCATTCCACCTCTGAACTTTATTTGTCTTACACATGAGCTTTGGGGAATCTAAACCATAACTTTGATATTTTTTTTCTTCTCTTTCTGGGGGTAGATGATCCTTTCACGGATATGAGCCACTGCTCTGTGACCTTTAATGCAGATTCCTAACTGACCTTGTGGGACACAGTGGAGACGTTGAGCAATATATAAATGTCGTTTGTCGACAAATAAGATTCCCACAGAACAGGGCGCTTGGATGGCACTTCCAATGTGACTGTCCACTGGGTCCATCCTGAGGGTTGTTATGGACATTTGTGTCACGTTCTCAGAGGGACATCTACCGTGGGTTATTCTCAGAATGGGGTGGGAGCTCAGGTGTGGCGTCAACCTGAGTGTAACCCTCCACTAACCCAGGTATCTAAATAAGTCGCTTCGTATCTTGCCAAGTTGCTGAGGCCGGCCTCCAACGTGTGATCCTCCTGCCTCAGCCTCCAGAGTCTCTTGGATTACAGGAGGGTGTCCCTGCACCCAGGTCTTCATGTCCTATTTATGATCCAGGTGACAAAGACAATTCGATGTAGGATAGTGAAAAATGTCACGCTGAAAATTTTTTAAACACCAGGTTTTACCACATTTGTTTATATCTTTGGAATTTGGGGGGAAATGGACAATCATAGTCCATTTTTGTTGAAAAAGTGTGATTTTATTTCGATTTTTCCAGCCTGTAGATTTTAGCTAAAACTGGGTGTTTGATGCCAAGTTACACAGAACTGTAGAGAGAGGATTTCTCATATTTTTTTTTCTGCTCTTTTCACAGGTAGGACATAGTAGCATCTCATTAATCAGTATAATATTTTATATGTGATTTCTTTTTGATTTTTTTTTTTATCAATCTGAGAACGTCTTTGTCCCTAGTTTCCTCCGGCCTCAGCCTCCAGAGTAGCTGAGGTTCCAGGGGTGCACCACCAGAGCCCGACCCCTCAGAAATCTCAATGTCATTGATGGTCCTTGCAGCTCAACGACCTCTTCCAATCATATATTTTAAAAATCCGTTATGAATTCGCTACGGGACAGTGACTCTGGAACCTATTTCCTAAGAGGCGAGGCTCAGTTGATTTAACTTAAATGGTGTGACGTCCATGTTTGCTTTTCCTGTTCTGCACAATATGATATTTATTCACGAATAAAACTTCCTTTGTTCCACACCAACGTTACGGGGAAACCCCGAGGTGATGTGAAATGGGAATAAAAGCGTTCAAATGCCAAATGATGTGTTTTTTGTTGTTTTGTTAATTTCATGCAATGAATCTCTGCTGGTTCAGGGAGTAATTATTTCATATTTATAGTCTCTATTTCCAAAATTAAATGTCATCATTTGTGGGGAGACGCCAGCTAGCTCTGCCTCTGCCGCATGAATATTTAAAAATAGATAATTAAGTCATGGGTTTTAATGATGTATTCGCACCATGAAATATTCAGATCTGTCTCAAAAATAATAGTGGGGTTTTTTTTTAGTGTTTTCTTTTTAATGTCTTCGGATTCTGACCCAAATATGGAAACCATCTATGATTAAAATTGCATTTCAATATTTTCAAAATAGAATTTGTGTGATTTACGATTCCTCCCAAGCAATATTTGAGTGAGTGTTCAAAGAGCCCGTGGAGAAAAAAAAAATCCACGTAATCTTCCCCTGGATCCGTTCATTGAGAATGAAAGCATACGCAAGTGGTAAAAATAAACAACAAATTTTTTTTCTTTTTTTTTTTTTTTGTGGCTGTGAACAAAAGATTTGACCAGAACCATTTCAGAGGAAGACAATTTTATTTGAGGTTCATGGGTTCAGAGGCTCAGTCCATGGTCGGCGGACTCCATGGCTCTGGCCCAAGGGGAGCAGAACAAGATGGCGGCAGGGCCTGGAGGAGAGCAGCTCAGGACAGGGCACCAGGGAGCAGAGAGAGCTCTGCTCACCAGGGACAGGACAGAGACCCCCAAGGCACAGCCCAGGGACCCCCTCTTCCAGCCACACCTCACCTGCTGCAGTCACCACCCAGTGAGACCATCCAAGTGGATTAATCCACTATTAGTCTACACCCAGTGAGTCCATCCAAGTGGATTAATCCACTTCTAGTCTATACCTCTGTGAACCCAATTATTTCACCTCTGAAGGTTCTTGTAGTGTCTCACACATGAGCTTTTAGAAGAAGAGAAGTTTATTTGGGCTCATGGTTTCCGAGGTCCAGTCCCTGGTGGCCGACTCCATGGCTCTGGCCCAAGGGGAGGCAGAACAAGATGGCGGCAGGGCCTGGAGGAGGAGAGCAGCTCAGGACAGGGCACCAGGGAGCAGAGAGAGCTCTGCTCACCAGGGACAGGACAGAGACCCCCAAGGCACAGCCCAGGGACCCCCTCCTCCAGCCACACCCCACCTGCTGCAGTCACCACCCAGTGAGTCCATCCAAGTGGATTTATCCACCTTTCGTCTACACCTCTCCTAACTCAAATATTTCACATCCAAACTTTCTTTTACTGTTTCACCAATGAGATTTTGGAGGAAACCTCATTTCATCCACAGCATAACAGCCAAGGAAACAAACATTCAAATTATAAAATCATGTGGGCAATTTTCAACCATATGGTTGTGGCACAAAATCCAAATTAGTGGAAGGATTTAGAATATGGAGGCAATATCTTAAAAGACATCTATTCCTATCACAAATCATTCTCATTTAACAAGGCAAATTGGTAAAGAGTACTATTATCGCAACAAAAAATCACTCGAAATATATGATAATTCTTGGATTTGAGGATGCCTAGCACACTTCCATGAATACATATGTAAAGAGACAAAGTTAAGTCATGATAAATCAGAATATGAACCCCCTAGATGTAAAGAAAAACGACCGATTCTATGTTAAAGTCCTATGCACCTTGATAAGCAGCGTTAAATATAGTTTAAAATGGCAAGGAAAGAATCGATAAATTGGTATAGAAAGGTTAAAAAAAAAGAAAGATTGAAGGATTATGAAGGCATTTCTCAAATAATGGGAAATAGTGATATCATTGAGAAACGATTCACAGAAGATTAGTGGCTCAGAACATTAATAAAGATGGGATAAGATTGATCTGTTTGGATTTTCAAAGAAAGAGGAGTCAATATCTGAATCGGAAGCGGGGCACGGAAATGCTCTCTGGAAACGTGCACCGTCCCCCATCCATTCCCAAGACTCAAAAGTCAGCCGAATCCTTAAAAATCCAGGAAACAAATCACCTCCTTAAAAAAAGAGAATTAATTGTGAATGAAGAACAAAAAGAAATTCTCATCTGCAGGAAGAGATTCCATTAAAGGAGATAATAACCATGTGTTCTAGGAGGAGATTTTCTACCTGGGGGTGTACACCCACTTGAACTGGGTACCATACTGATTAAAGGGGGTCGTTTGGAAGCATTCAAAAATCAGAATATTGGTAAAATGGTGAATTTCCACATCAATCCCCAAACACATACCTCTTATTTAAAAAAAAAAATCCTAAACTTAGTAGTAGGAAAGCAACCTGCTCTAGTTTGCATCTTTTTGCCTCCAAAGACCCATTTGTTAAAGATTTGGCCCCCAACCCCGGGTGCTATTGGAAGGGGCTGGAGCTTTTAATAGGTGAGACATTGTGGGGAGGAAGTTAGGTCATTGGGTGCATGTCCTTGAAGAGGACTGTGAGACCCCAGGCTCATCCTCTGTTTCGCTCCCCGCCCCCCAGGTCACGATCTGAGCAGTTGAAATTCCAACACGTGCTCCCACCATGATGGGCTGTCTCATTCCAGACCCCAAAGAATGGCTCCAATCCATCAGGTGAAATACCATTTTTCTATTTGTACATTGTGTCAGGCATTTTCTTACAGCAATGAACACCTAAAATAATCCAAATAAAAAAATAAAGCAAAATATATATCAATTTTTTTTCCTAAACATGTGCACACGTCACCAAAGAGATATACATGTATCGTCACATGCATGTGGAAAAAAATTTTTTTTTTCCTGAATGCATTAACATTTGGGAAATGCTGAGGCTGCCATCTTGTGAGGAAGCCCAAGAGAAAAAGCAGAGGTGGTCGATATGTCGGTGGCTGAATGGACAGCCCAGTTTGGCTCAATGTTTCCGACATCCTCATCTAGTTTTAAAATAAATGGGTCCAGAAAAAAATCTCTAGAACATTCTAGCTCCCAGCCTGCTGAGTTCCGTAAGGCTCTTTTTATTTTATCTGTGGAGGATCCCACATTTTACTTGGTTAATTTAATTTTTCTTACTTTTCTTCATGGAAGTGAGACAAACTTTTCTCGAACACTCTCTGATTTCTGGAAGCTCAGATAAGCATCATAAAATTATTATGGTTTTGTGCTATGAAACTTTGGGATGGCGGACTCTGTGGAGATAGATCACCATCAGTTGACTGATATTTAATGGCACTTTGGTGCATGCCCTTGAGACCCTGGTGGACACCTGCTCACATCATGGAAGGCTCGGCTCGGTCCATGGGGTACTAGCCTCTCCTTGCAGCACCCTCTGAAGTCCACCTAGAAATGTCAAATCAGACATCTGAGCCCCCCCGCCGTCTCGTCAAAATGAGGCATTTTATCAACCACCGCAGATGCCGAAATGATGCAGCGGGGCTGGACAGATCTCCCTTGGGTCCCTTAATATCCATCCTGTGCAAACATGAAAATCATTTTAAATTAAATAAAGGCCCTTTGAACGGGGGCAGGAATAAATAAAGAGCCAAAGATAAAAGGGAATAGGGTATCTCAAAGAGATTTTTTTAAAAACAGGCCAGAGGTGCTTTCATTTTTTATAAGATGCAAAAATTGCTGGAAGAATTCAAGATATTTCAAGTGAACACTGACGGACGGGAGAAGTTTCCAGATGCTTTTCTCTTCATAAGGAATCTTACTGCAGAGGTTTCCATTTCCACAGCAGAACTCTCTGTTCTCTGCTCTCTCTCTCTCTCTCTCTCTCTCTCTCTCCTTCTTTCCTTTTTCTCTCCCTTCATTTTTTCTTACTTCCAAACACCTCCCCTTTTTATTTCTTTTAAGAATCTAGACACTCCATGACCTTGACATGACCTCAGTTCACAACTTCCCACGGGGACTTTTATTCTGAAGTGGGGCCGGCTCCTCTCACTTAGTAGATGCTCTTGTTTGGAGGAGGCGCCTGATCCCCACGGGCTAAGGGTTCTGGATTCAAGACGTGCCCCACAAGTCGATCCCGTCTTCATATCCAGGTTTTCCAGAACCACCGCTTTCCTTCATTGCTCATGCAGTGAATTCTAAGCCGACTCCCTTCCCGGAACTCAAAATAATGAGAAATATCACAATATCTTTAAAGAGAAAAAAAAATAGCACCGTGGTAAACACAGTGATCCTCCTGATTCATGCAAAATTGCATTTGCCAGGCTTGATCTGCTAAATCTGTGCAACGTTTATGTAAAAGACATTTTAAATCTGGGTGGAATTGTGTGGAATTCAGGTGGTTTAGCTGCAGAATATTTTCTTATTTTAATTTTTTTGTTGGTAAAGTTGAACTCAGGGGGGCTTAACCACTGAGCCACATCCCCAACCCTTTTAAAAATATTTTTTTTTTAGAGGCAGCATCTAGCTAAGTTGCTTAGAGCCTTCCTGATGCGGAGGCTGGCTTTGAACTCATGATCCTCCTGCCTCAGCCTCTGCGATGACAGGTGGGCAGCACCACCATTAGGTTTCTCTGGAGAATTCTAAGATTAAATGGCACTGTCAATCATCAATAGCTCACTAAGGTCTGTTTTGATGTGTGGGATGCATTTCCCTATGGACTCCTCACATCACACACATGGATAAAGAACACGTATCTTGTCGCGAGAAGTGGTGTACGCCACCACCAATTTCTATTAAAATAATTCACTTAAAGCAAAACCAGAAATGGCGTAGAATGAAAGATTATCTTTGGTCCCAGTTCTTCCTCAGACAGTGCAACCTATTTGTTCCGAGAGAATGAAACAAAGAGAAAAAAAATAAAAATAAAAAAACACTCCACACTTGTGCATTCCTTGACTGACCCTAGTGTATTTTTTTTTCCGTTGTTATTAACTTATGAGTGAACCCTGGGTAATTGGCAGCCTACAAGCAGCCTTATCCAGCTTTCACATACAAGAGAAAATATACAACCCTTGAGCACCCGAGTTTGGCTTATTTCCCTTAACATGATAGTCTCGAGTTCCATCCGTTGAGTTCCATCACTCTTCTTCATGGCTGAGTAATACTCCACTGTCTCTTCATATACCACATTTTCTTTATCCACTCATCCACTGGTGGACACCAAGGCTGGGTCCACAGCTGGGCTCTTGTGAATGGTGCTGCTGTGAATCTGTGTATGCAGGTGTCCCTGCAGGAAGATGACTTTTATTCTTCAGGATAAATACCGAGCAGGGATAGAGCTGGGTCATATGGTGGTTCCATGCCTGGTCTTTTGAGGAGGCTCCATGCTGATTTCCATAGTGTTTGTAAGAACTCACAGTCCCTCCCCTCCCCACAGTGTAAAGCTATTAAAAGAGAAGGTTGCTTGTAGCCTGCCCTGTGGTATGTGAATCGACAATGGAATATTACTCAGCCATGAAGAAGGGTGAGATCTTGTCACCTGCAGGAAAATGGATGGAACTCGATACCATCGTGTTAAGTGAAAGAAGCCAAACTCGGGTTCTACATTTTCTCTTGTTTGTGGAGGCTGGAGAGGAATAATCAGAAACAGCAGAGGGATCAGTAAGGTATAAAAGGGAATGAGACGGGGAACAGGGCAGAAAATGGGTAGGTACCGTGGGATGAAATGGACCCAATCAGTCATGCACGCCTGGCTGTGTCAGGATGAACCCCAGGATTCTGCATGATGGTAATGCACCCGTAAAAATCAGGAGGGGATTTCACCCCTAAACGTGTCAAGGTCTGATGACCTCTGGCTCCCGCGAAGCAGGTGTCCAGCCCCGAGCTGGACCATTCAGTAAAGATGCTACAACCTTCATCTCCTCGCACCCCGAAGCACCGGCCACCACGGACCCCAGTGAGCACGGACCGTCCCAAACCATAGGACCCAAAAGACCTTTCGACTTTTTAAGGTGACTGTCTCAGGCGTGTGTCACAGTAACTGAAAACCAAAGATCACAGCCGTTTCCTTCATCATTCCCGAGCGGGATGTTGGAGGGAAGATGAGGGTCAGGGCCAGCTTTGCCCAATAGCTCGGTGGGTCTGTCTGTCCCTGCAAATGGTTTTTTGCTTAAATCTGCCTTCAGGTAGAGGCAGCTGTGCCCAGAACAGATGAGATCCA
Organism: Urocitellus parryii; assembly: GCF_045843805.1. Classification (NCBI taxonomy): domain Eukaryota; kingdom Metazoa; phylum Chordata; class Mammalia; order Rodentia; family Sciuridae; genus Urocitellus; species Urocitellus parryii. The sequence goes on from NC_135547.1 coordinate 128,224,506, forward strand.
GCAGCTTGGGAGGCTGAGGCAGGAGGACCGTGAGGTCAAAGCCAGCCTCCGCCAAAGCGAGGCCCTGAGCAACTCAGGGAGACCCTGCCTCTAAATGAAATGCAAATTAGGGCTGGGGACGGGGCTCAGGGGTCGAGTGCCCCTGGGTTCCATCCCCAGTATCCAATAAAATAAAGAAACAAAAGGAAAATTCACCATGCCCAGAAAAGACAGCCTCACAGACGCACAAAGTCCAGAAGAGGCGGCACTAAGCGGGATTCTCTCAGAAATTCCCACAGCGTGGGGCCGTCAAATCGGAGCAGCCCTGTGTGTTACCAAGCTGAACTTGGAGGTATATGAAGGGGAAGGCAGATCTGTTTTTGTGGCTTTTGCACACGTCCTGTTGAGATTCTGCCTGATCACAACGCGGGCAGCTTTCCGAGCTTGCTGGCCACTCTCGTGAGCAAGAGCCACATGCAGTCGTGCCTTGTCGGGTTTATAAGTCCAAACTCAGGCGGGATTCAACCTCCTTTTAATTGCCTTCATGCATCTGATTACTGCTCGTTCGATGGTTTGGGGCAGGGAGCTTAGAAAGAAGAATCAAGACGCTCGAACTTGTCACTTACACACGTGAACGCACATTTCTCTGGGTCTCTGGGCAGACGGCGTGTCTCGGCCAGTTTTCCGTGACTGTAACAAACGCCTGCGGCAGTCAGCTTAAAAAGACGAAAGGTTTGTACTGACTTGTGGGTCCACAGCTGTCCCTCGGGCCGATGGGGAGGCAGAAAATCGCGCGGTGGTGAGCGCCTGGATGTAGTCGCTCACTTTTGCACAACCAGGAAACAAACAGAGAGACACAGGAAGGGGGACTGGGCATCCCCTACCTCCAATTAGCACTAAGTAGGGACCAAATCCACACAGGTCTTTGGGGATCAGTCTGGATCTAAACCGTCACAAGGGGCTCATGAGGGTCTCAGGGCTTCTCGAGAGCAATGGGAAGCATTGCTTGGGGCTCAGATCAGGTGCCCACGGCCGTGGAAGAACCCACACACCTTCCGGAACCTTCCATCTGAGATAAAATACAGAGGTCTCCCAGCAAGGCATTTGCATGGGCCTAGGAGGTCTGAGCATTGCATAAAAATCAGAAAAATATGACTTTGGGGACATCAATGTCCCCAAAGGCTCACGTGGGACCCAGTGCAAGCAGGTTTGGAGGAGAAGTGAGTGGGTTCCGGAAGCCTCCACCCAGTCAGTGAGTTAATCCACTTATGTGGATCAGTGGGTGTCACCGGAGGCAGGTGGGGTGTGGCTGGAGGAGGTGGCATGGGGGACGTGGCTTTGGGGGTATATATCCTGCATCTGGGGAGGGGAGTCTCTCTGCCTCCTGACTGTCACATGTCACCCTCTTGTGCCACGATGTCGAGCCCCGGGGACGTGCTCCTCCTGAGTCGGGGACCTCGTGCAGAGACGGACCGTGTTCAGGATGGCCCGGCTCGGCCTCCAGGGTGCATTTTATTTCCACCCTAAGAAATGCGATGCACGAGTTAGACCGTAAGCAGGACCGGCCCTCAGCTTAGAGAGCTTCACGGTGCCCGATTCCACCTTCCTATAAGGACCCGTCACCTACAGTGACCCTGACCTGCTCTGGACGTGTCATGATTGTGCCCATACCCACTTGTCATTTACAAACCTCGAAGTGGAGTGCCACGGGGTGAAGGATGTCACCCGCGTCCCCCCGACGGACGCACACAGAAATCTAGGTTCTCCCAAAACCCGCGAAGGCGACTTTACTCTGTGAACGAGGACTTTGCAGGTGGGTCCAAGGTCAGCCGGGGCCACGTCGGGTCACGGAAGGTTCTGACCCCAGGACGGGGGGGCGTCAGGGTCGATGGGATCCGTGGCACCGATGATGGGGAGCGAGAGGGTCCCACAGATGAGGGATTGATTGACAGGTGGATGGAGGGATGACGGACAGGGAGATGACAGGTGGATGGACTCATGGTGCAGAGACACATAACAGGGTGCACTAACAGGGTGGACGGATGGATAGATAACAGGGTGAACTAACAGGGTGGACGGATGGATAGATAACAGGGTGCACTAACAGGGTGGATGGACAGATAGATAACAGGATGCACTTACAGGATGGACAGGTGGATAGGTAACAGGATGCACTAACAGGATGGACGGACAGATTCACTCCACCATCTTCCCTATCCCTGTCCCCTGGTCCCGTCCCTTCAGCCCCTCCTCTAACCCAGTGGACTTCGATACCCGGCCACTTACGTGTGACTCGTCCTCCACATCACGCACCGTCACCCAAAACATTCTGCATCAGCATCCATTTTTTGTACCAAGATACGTGGAGGCCGAGGCAGGAGGCTCACAAGCAGGGAGGCCAGCCTCAGAAGACCCTTAGTGCCACTCTGTCTCAAATTTAAAAATTAAAAAATAATAATAATAATAAAAATAGAAACGGGGCTGGGGACGTGGCTCCGTGGTCGAGGGTCCCTCCGTTCAATCCCCAGGACCCTTTGTTCCAAAAATAAAAATAAAGAAAATAAAGAACACGGCCGGTCCCCGCTCCCTGGGCCGCGCTGTTTCTGTAAAGATCCCGATTTAGCCTGGGATTAGCAGGTGTCCCCGCCTGGGCGTGCAGGGACATTCCAGTTCTGTCCCCCGCACTCTGCTGGGGATCTGAGCACAGGTAGCTCCTGGGGAAGGTCCACGTGCACATGTCGACGTGTTCCCTGGAGAGACGCAGCAGGACCAGGTGGTGCTCGAAACCCTCTTTAAAGAAAAAGAATCTCATTAAAAAAAGGAAGAGAAAGAATCCGTCACCATAGGCCTCCCTCTGCCCAGAACGCGTTTCCGCCACTTTGGATGTTTGAAAGCGAGAATTGACTTAAAATCAGTGTGATTTTTGAAGAGAAAACCTGGATTTATCAAGATGACATTTTTAATGGTGTATTTTTTAACAAAGAGGATTGGAAATCCATGCCTGTGGGAGGTTTGATTTTATTGTACAGCGGCGTGTTTAAATTCATGATGGAATTGAACAAAAATAGCTGTAAGGATTTATTGTGCAATTATACAATAATAGCTGTACTATATTATGCAAATACTTATTATTATTATTATCATTATTATCATTATTATTACCAGGGATTGAACTCAGGGGACCCTCGACCCCTGAGCCCCGTCCCCAGCCCTATTTTGCATTTTATTGAGAGACAGGGTCTCCCTGAGTTGCATTCGGCCTCCCTTTGGCGGAGGCTGGCTTTCAACTCCTGATCCTCCTGCCTCAGCCTCCCGAGCTGCTGGGATGACAGTTGTGTGCCTCTCTGTGCTCGGCTGAATACTTAGGTTTTAAACATCTCTGTGTACAATATCGATCTCTGCATAATACGTTGAGAACAATTCAGGATCATCAGGGACGGTGAGTTCTGAGAGAGTGGGGAGCCAATTCTGTTTAGGAGACTTGCAAAAATCACAATGATTGGCTCCAGAAAAATGCAAATCTTCCCTGGAAGGAGAGAGGTTCACTAGCTCATGAGCCCTATGACTGAGAGATGTCACTCTAAGCCAGGCGCGGTGGCCCACACCTGTCATCTCAGCAGCTCGGGAGGCTGAGGCAGGAGGATCGAGAGTTCAAAGCCAGCCTCCGCAGAAGGGAGGCCCTGAGCAACTCAGGGAGACCCTGTCTCTCAATAAAATGCAAAAGAGGGCTGGGGACGGGGCCCATGGTGCCAGGCAGGACCTGACGAATGGGCAGAGGTCACTCTTTGGCAAAAGTGAGACAGAAAACAGGGAACTACCTGCGTATATTCAGGAAGACGTGCATCATCTTTATTCTTAATGTTTTCAGACCAAAAAAAAGAAAAAGAAAAATTAGGTTCTGTTACTGTAACAAATACCTGAGGTCATCGACCTTCTTATAAGAAGAAAAGGTTCATGTTTTGCACACGGTTTTGGAGGTTTTGCTGCAAGATCTTTGGGGGTAGAAGAGGAATTGCCCGCAGCTGACCCTGCTGACCACTGGGAGTCCCACTAAATACCTTTGCGTCCTTGTGCAATCGGATCCAGTGGACCCCAGATGGCTGCACCCTACAGCAATCCAACGCGCTCCCGTTCCACAGACCCATGCGGTTTTCCTGCATATGCCGTTCTTTCATTCTTCTTCCCGCCTGAGTAGTATTCCACTGGTGGACACCCAGGCTGGTTCCGTAGCTTGGCTGCAGGGGGGAATTGAGCTGTTATCAGCGATGCATGGACGTCCTGAGCCTCAGGAGGACAGGCGTGTGCCACCGCGCCCGGCCACTCTTGAAATCAGTCTGAAATCACCCAAATCCTCGTTTTCTTCAACCATCTGCTCAATAACGTTTTCTGGGTGGTTTCGAGTACTCCCCTTAGTGAGTTTTCTGTGCCCCCATCCCTGGGAACCCGTATCGAGGCGTTTCTAGCTTTGGGGTGGAAATGCAGAAATGTCTATATATTTTTTTCCTTCTTTAAATACTAAAGTCATCATCTCGTTTTCAAAGAAAAACCGGGAAACCTTGTGTCTTTGAAGAGAGACCCGTTGGCGGGTCACTGTGGAGTGGCGTGATCATGGGGCTTTGAGCTCCTATTTCTTCTGGGGGAAAAAATAAAATAAATAAATAAAAAACACACCCGCCATCTGGGAAATCACCCATTTCATGTGGATTTTCAAATGCCTTCGGGTGGCACGGACCAAACGAGTGGGTTTTGAGTCTTTAATCTCCTGCCGTAGCTGAGACACCCTCTGATCATTTCTTATTTTATGAATTTTTGTTTTTTGCTGTTTTGGCTTTTATTAGGTAATTTCCACATTAAAGAGCGTCGATGTTCCATTTTCCTTACCAAAGAGTCAATGCGGAGAATTCCCATTGACTTTCATGTTCATTGATCGACTCGTTGATTTTAAAATCTTTATTCCTCTCTCTCTCTCTCTCTCTCTCTCTCTCTCTCTCTCTCTCTCTCTCTCTCTCTCTTTTACTCTAGTATTTTTTGCTTCGAAAAAATACAATTCAGTGAGTGATTGCTTTTTCCATGCACCTCTGCCCACTGGAAGCATTAACTGTGCACCAAAGATTTTCCCAGATTTGACTAAACTACGAAACTACGTGAATTAAATTGACTCTAATCATCCCAACATTTTTCTTTCTTTCTTTTTTTTTTTTGGTACCAGGGATTGAACTCAGGAGCACTTGACCCCTGAGCCCCGTCCCCAGCCCTATTTTGCATTTTATTCAGAGACAGGGTCTCCCTGAGTTGCTTACGGCCTCCCTTTGGCGGAGGCTGGCTTTGAACTCATGATCCTCCTGCCTCAGCCTCCCCTGCCTTTGGCACGACAAGTGTGAGCCACCACACCCTTCACTAGTGATTGCCCTTCACACTGCTCAGCCCATAATTCAGGAAATTTGAACCATCCTCACAGGGAGCTGCTGTGTTTTCCAGGGTCTTAGTCTGAGATTCCTACATTAATGCTGCGACGTGCAAACAGGTGGCGGCCTTATGTGCTGTTTCTGGGTCGCACGGAGAGATCTAATTAAAAGCACTTGAAATCAAGGGCTCCGTGTTTCTCAGAGCAGCGAGCCGACGGACTTTCATCTCGGAGATCCAAGAGATGTCTCAAGGCGGACTCTACGTCTCCGTCTGTGGGATGCTCGCTCTTTATTGATGATGAGTTTTTTTTTTTCAAGTCTTTGATGAAATTCTGGTTTATTTAATGATGATGGAAACATACGCATTTCCCCCTCATTTTAAAAGATTCTGTGAAATGGTTCGGCTCCTAATTGTGATCCACGTCTAGGTTCGGTTTCCTTAATTAAAATGGCATTTTTGGAATTGTTTTATCTTGACAAACGACTTTGCTGTTGGAGGCATCTGCAGAATGGTTTTTGAGAGCTTCCTGATTTGCGTTGATGATTGGCACCTGTCAATCAGAGAGCAGCGGGTTCTTGGAAATAAGTGGATTAGAGCAAAACAAAATGCTATTGATTAGATTGATTCTTCTGTCTTCCTGTTCCTATCCCTCCTCCTCCCTTTTTTTCCTCTCCCGGGGTCCAATCTGCTGACCTTGAATCCGGCTGCCCGCCATCTTTATTGAGGCTTAGTTTCCAAATATCAGTGAAGATATGTGACCCTTGGCCTTTGGGGATGAGGTGAACTCACTTAGCATCATGGAATCCAGATCCATCCATTTACTGACACGTATCGTGGTTCACCCACCCACCTCACTCCTCGGTTCATACCCAAGGGACTTAAAATCAGCCCTTCCACAGATGAATGGAGAAAGAAAATGTGGTACATCAACGCAATGGAATATTACTCGGCCATGAAAAACAATGTCTCCATATTTTTTTTTATATTGAGACATTTTTTTGCCGACCAAAAAAAAATAAGTGAAAATAAAATGAAATGTCTATTTAATACAGCTACGATCACTATTTAGAAACCCTGATGTGAGGATTTTGTTCAGTCTTTTTAAACCAATTTATCATTTCCAACCACGTGGACATGAGTAAAAACTTAGATCACTTAGCTCATAGTGGGTCCTGGGCTCCCTCAGCACATAGTGGGTCTTGGGTTTCCTCAGCACATAGTGGGTCCTGGGCTCCCTCAGCACATAGTGGGTCCTGGGCTCCCTCAGCACATAGTGGGTCTTGGGTTTCCTCAGCACATAGTGGGTCCTGGGCTCCCTCAGCACATAGTGGGTCCTGGGCTCCCTCAGCACATAGAGGATTTTTCTCTCCTCAGCCTCAGGCTCCTGTTTCCTAGAAACCTACTGTGTGTGCACATCAAGAGGGAGAGTGTATAAATGGCAGCCCTCAGGCAGCCTCGGGCTGTTTGGGAGTGAGGAGGGGATGGGATCAGAGTTGTGCTAATCCGTGGATGGATTCATAGCGGAATGGATTTGGGGAAGAGACTTTGATACACAAGTGACCTCTCTCTCTTTAAAAACGGAGCCAGCTGACCATCAACCAAAACCCTGCAAACCAGGAGACAAAATCCATTTTTCCTCTTTAAGTTGCCTTTCTCAGGTATTGTGTCACAGTAACAGCAAACTAGCTGACAGAGAGAAAGAAACTCCACTATAAAAAAATCATTCAGAGTAAAACCTACTGCCGATTCCTTCAGAAATGCCTATTAGCTCACGAGCTGATGGAAGCAAAGGTCTCTTTTAGGTCCAACTGTAGTCATTTATCAGAAAATCGCTCAAATAAAAGGGAGACAGCATTTTCACGAAATTCTTACCAAATATTTACTTGGAAGGATACAAAGCTCATGGGAACATCTAAATTTAAATTCACATTTAGATTAAACAGCTGCTTTTCATCTCAGCTGGGCATCGTCTGTCATCCCAGTGGCTCTGGAGGCTGAGGCAGGAGGATCGCCAGTGGCCCTTGTCCTGAATGGATTTTTTGATCTTTTCTTCTTTCTTTCTTTTTTTTTTTTAACCCCCTGTGTCTGGTTTTACTTCAGCTTCAGTCTTATTCCTGCTCCTCTCTCTCCGTGCCTCAAACAAAAGGGGAGAAGTGGGTCATAGGAACTGGGTCATCTCTTAACTTGAAAGTCCCTCTGATGTCTCAGATTTTGCACAATGGTCCCCAGGTCGCTGGGAGGATAGATATTCATACCCATTTAGTGCTCCCTGCTCACGGCAAATGGATGCATGCAGATATCCCCCTCCTGTCGCCCCGTGGGCTGTGATTTTTTCCTGCGAGCTGAGCCTCTGGACAAAGCAAGCTTTTATGAAAGGATTAAGTGGCTCAGGAAGGAGGAGTGTTTCTCCGCACCAGAGCTCCTCCTCGGGCCTGTTGGGGTGAAGATGAGCTGTCTTTGTCTGTGGCAGCTGTCCCAGCCGCTGCAGGGGACATGGCAGCCCGGGGGGGTTGGGCAGGCTGCCAGGCCTGGAGTGGGAGGCAGGGAGGGGGAGCAGGTGCGGCTGGCTCAGGGCGCTGCAGGAAGCCGGCTGCAATTTCAAATGTGAAGGAGGATCATGCGGGCTCTCAGCGTCCAGAAAGTGTGCCAGCCGCAGTCCTGTGTGCAAGTCCCCTCGCTCGGTTGTGCTGGGTCGTCCAGTGTTTCAGGGCAGAATTTCTGGCTACACTAAACAGCCGTGCGGGTTCTCTGGGGTGGGCTGTGCTGTGCGCTGCAGGAGGTGGAGCAGCCTCTCTGGGCTCCACTCACCAGGTGAATAGAATTACGCTTCCTCCTGCTTCAATGCAGGTACAAAAGGCTTTTTGAATGTGTTTCTTTACCCTGATCCGTGAAGGTCTGCACCATGTTTCTCGTCGAGGAACAGTTTTCCAAACTCAAACCGTTTCCCACTGAACGGACAGACGGTGAGGATTTCTCAGCCCCCGAGTCCCTCCATCCAGGATGTGCATGGCGGGTTCCCAGCCCCCTCACCCCCTGGGTGGCTTCCCAGTCAATTGGATTTTATTGAGATACGATGGAAATTCAGCTTCACAGAGCGAACGCAGCATTGGCCCAGGGAGGAGACAGAAGGGGACAAGAGTCCAAGACACCCAGGTGACGTGGGGCTCATTTCCCTAGTCCTGGCCAACAACCTGACACCTAGGCCAGGAAATGCAAGTCCTGACTGGCTAGGTTGAGTGGTTCCATAATGAACAGCCTGCTGCATACAGTGAATAAGTATGGCCCCATCCGTCCACCTAAAAACGGTGACAGAGGACACAGAATGGGGATAAGAAAGAGAGAGAGCATGTGCTCATCACCTTTTGGTTGCTGTGACCAAAATACCCAGTAGGAAGGACTGAGAGGAAGAAAGGTTAGTTTGGGGTCATGGTTTCCGAGAT
>NC_135547.1:128238330-128275830 GCF_045843805.1 Urocitellus parryii
AACGGCCGCGCAACGTTGGCGACTCCAAACACCCCTGAGCGCCCACGTCATAGGCGGTGCAATCTGCAGGTCACAGAGATGACCAAGGGAGGGACGTTGGCAGAGTCCTGCAATGGGCATCACCTCGGGCTCCTTAATTGGACCTGAATCACGGAGCATCCGCGTGGGAGGTGAGCGACACAAGTCTCGGCTGGATTTTCTGCAAACTGGTCTGTGTTTTGCAGAGTTGGAGCTGCCCGTTTGGACCTGGGGTTTGGCCAAGCTGACGCTGGCCTTTGAGAGCCATGAGATGATTCTCCTGACCAGCCAGCAGGCACAGGACCCTGGCACTTCCCACCCCTCTAACCTAAAAAATAATTCAAAAAAACTATTCACCATCCTATGAACATTGAAAAAAAATTACCATCCTGTGCAGATTCATCCATCTTCCATTCGATTATGATGTTTAGATGAAATTCACACCATAGCTCACGTCTCAGTGCAAAAAGCCGGGTGGACCGGCCCCCATAAAATGATCCTGATAGAACCTCATTCTTTTTCCTGGCTGAATAGTACTCCACGACATTCCATAGGTTCAGAGAAATGGTAGGAAACGTTATCATTCCCCGGAATCACACAGAATGAAGATGACCCAGTATGAAGAGGCGTGGGAGAGCTTCAGTTTAGGAAATTAGGATTTCTTTTCCGCCTTCATATTTTACAGTGATGGTCAGTCACCATTGATGTAAGCAACTTTGGGAAATCCTGTCTTAAAATAAAAAAATAAAAAGGGCTGGGGAGGTGGCTCAGAGGTGAATTTCTGCCGGGTTCCACCCCTGTCCCTAGCTACCCCTGGTCAAACAGCCTCTGATCTACATTCTGTTTGCAAGATCTTACTCCTGAGATGGCTTAGCCATGAAGTGATGCAGGATTATAATGTTGATTTTTACATTTCACAGAGCTTTGGTTTCCGTGTTATAATAGGCAATTTTGCCCAAGAGATCAGATTCACAAGCAAAAAAAAAAAAAAATTAGATGGAAGGCAGATCAATATTATTCAAAGTTCCTAAAATATTAAATATGCATATTCAATAAAATGATTATAAATCTGCAAAAAACGTTCTCAACTTAGCGTTTGATTTTGCTGGAACTCAACTGAGAATCGGCGGGGAAACAATCTCCTTTTAAGGATGATTTTTCAGATTCTCCCGCGTGGGCTCTGAGCCCCGTTCAACAGCCGACCTTTGTTTGCAAATTAGCAGGGGAGATTTCACGGCTCGTCAGCTCCCTGACTTTGGTTAAACGTGTTTTGACAGCTCATTGTACACGGTCGCACATATATCTATGCACCGGAATGCAAATCACGGGTGGCTTTTTAGAAGTGATTAATAATTAGCTGCTGGGCTGCAGAACACTAGCGCGCACTCCTCCTCACTGTACTGTGGCAGGATTTTCCAAAATGCGCTCATCTTCCCTCTGCCATCCCATTCCCCGATAACCAACATATTCTCTCTCTCTCTCTCTCTCTCTCTCTCTCTCTCTCTCTCTCATTAGAAATCTTTTCTCAGTTCATGAAAACGAAAGTTCTGCTGTCACCTCCCTTAGACACACGTCAGTGTCCCTGTTGGAAATACCACTCATTTAACCTGGTTCTCGCTCATTCCGTACATTGCTGTGAATAGAGAACAAGTAGCAATGAAAAAAGACTCTGCTAATCAGCTCATGTAGTCGGATGCCCCAGGAGCTGGATGTGAGGCTGATTTGTTTTCTGCATTTTCTACTCACACGGGGATTCTTGCCTCAAGGGACCTCACGTGATGTTGTTCTATGACACAGATTCTTTCATTTTGACTCTTTTTTTTTTTTTAAAAATATTCGATTTCAATATCGACTCACAGAAATGCCCCCAAAGTGTTGAGAAAATGATGCCCCCACACTTATTCTGATCTCATCTAGCATTTCTTTCATCCTTTTATAGATCCTGATAAAATAAACGGTGCTTTTCTTTAGAAAGAACCTCGGGAAAGAACGAATATTTTATTTTTATTTTATTTTATTTTATTTTATTTTATTTTATTTTATTTTATTTTTAAACACATAGGCGAGGCCCAACAGTTTCAAAAAGTGCATTTGTTCATGGCGACTTCAATGGGCAACCGTTGGCACCTCTGAATGCATCTCAACGGAACTGATTTTTTTTTATTCAACTGGGAAAAATTATTCAGTTCATCATCTCTTTTATTTTTATTATTCAGTTCATGATCTCCAAAGGTCTCTGCTACCACCAATGCTCAGCAGAAATCCAAGCACAAGGGTTTTCAATTTCCATCTCCAATTTGACCTCTATTGCATTTGTCATGAATGGAGAAGGTCAGCCTTGAGGACAGTGACAGAAAGACAGATATATCTCAAAACACTTCCCAAGGTCTTTAGTGCATATAATCACTGCCATCTGCATTCCTACTACTGTAAATCAGATTTTCTCCACTTTCACTGATGCAGGACGGCACTTGGACGCGTCCTACATAAATGGAGTGTCCCTTCTCCTCCTTCTGGTTGGACATGGTGTAGAATCACCCTGGTCCTGTGGTCCTATGTGCACACAGGGTCACAATGTCCCATTCATTCTACTGCCCTTCCCGTCCCATACCCCTCCCTCCCTTCACTCGGCTCTGGATAATCCAAAGCACCTCTGTTCTTCCCCAGCCTCCTGTTATTATGAATGAACATCCACAGATCAGAGAGGACATTCAGCCTTTTGTTTTGGGGGTTTGGCTTATTTCTGTTACAGTGATCTTCTCCAGCTCCATCCATTTACCAGCCAATGCCATCCTTTCATTCTTCTTTAGGGCTGAGTAATATTCCATTGTGTAGATGTACCACAGTTTCTTTATCCATCCATCTGTTGAAGGGCACCTAGGTTGGCTCCACAGTTTACTATTGTGAATTGAGCTGCTATAAACATGGATGTGGCTGTGTCCCTGTCGTATGGGCTGATTTTAAGTCCTTTAGGTATACTCTGAGGAGTGGGATAGCTGGGTCACATGGTGGTTCCATTCCCAGTTTTCTGAGGAATCTCCATCCTGCTCTCCAGAGTGACTGCACCCATTTGCAGCCCCATCAGCAGAGACCTATGAGTGTCCCTTGTCCCCATGTCCTTGCCCACACTTATTGTTGCCTGAATTCTTGCTGACGGCCTTCTGACTTGAATTCGATGAAATCTCCGTGTAGTCTTATCTGCATTTTTACCCTCATTCGATGTAATGTTATCATTAAAACAATCAATGAATATAAAATTCCATGAAAGGTCTAGAACTTCTTTTTTTGTCTTTTATTAAAAATTTTAAAGAACCTTTTTGCATTCTCTCTTGTGGTGGGTGTTTTTATTACATTTATTTCTTACTGGATACACAAATAATTCAATAGGAAATAAAAAAATAAGCAACAGACCTAAATAAACACATCTAAAAAGAAAGCGTGCAAACAGCCGGGAGTTGTTAAATAGGAAATAGGGCAGAAGTCCCAGGCACCAGGGGGTCCAGGCTACAGAGACCCTTTCTTTCTGCTCAATCATTTGCTTCTGAACCCAGATCCTGGTGGTTCTCCTGATGCAATCATCTGTGCAGTCCGACCCGTGAACAGCTCGCTCACATTCTCTTCCTGAAATCCTATTTTTTTTCCACATGAAATAACAATATTTAATGTGTGCGATGCGAATATTCTGCACGTGTGAGACTTGCAGGATTTGGGGCGATTTTCCCCTCTATTTCCCACCATGAATGAGAAGCGATTTGCAGACACCCACTCACATGCACACTACATGTATGCACACTCACATGCATGCACACATGCACACTCACATGCATGCACACATGCACACTCACATGCATGCACACATGTACACTCACATGCACACTCACATGCATGCACACATGTACACTCACATGCACACTCACATGTATGCACACTCACATGCATGCACACATGCACACTCACATGCATGCACACATGCACGCTCACATGCACACTCACATGCACGCACACATGCACACTCACATGCACACTCACATGCATGCACACATGTACACTCACATGCACACTCACATGCATGCACACCTGCACACTCACATGCTAAATAATTTATACATTGTTTCTTTGTGGTGGTAGGTGCTAAATAAGCCTATACGTTGTTTCCTTTTGGTGCTAAATAAATGCATACATTGTTTCCTTTTGGTGCTAAATGATTTATACATTATTTCTTTGGGTGTTCAATAAACTTATACATTGTTTCCTTTTGGCGCTAAATGAGCTTATATATGTATTTTTGGTGCTTGGTGAACTTATACATTGTTTCTTTTGGTTTTAAATGAACATATACATGGTTTCTTTTTTGTGCTAAACAAACACATACATTGTTTCTTTTTGGTGCTAATGAACTTATACATTCTTTCCTTTTGGTGCTAAATAAATGCATACATTGTTTCTTTTTGGTGCTAAACAAATTCACACATTGTTTAATTTTGGTGATAAATAATTTATGCATAATTTCTTTTGGTTCTAGATAAACGTATACATTGTTTTTTTTTTGGTTCTAAATAGGCATATACATTATTTGGTTTTGGTGCTAAATAAGCTTATATATTTATTTTTGGTGCTAAATAAATGTATACATTGTTTCCTCTTGGTGCTAAATAGATGCACACATTGTTCCTTTTGGTGCTAAATAAATGAATTTTCACGTATGATAACAATATTTTGTGTTTGGATGGTAACCAGATGACATTGGCAGCACCGAATACCCAGATATAGAGAGAAATGCATAAATGGTTACTTTTGGTGCTAAATAAATACATACATTGTTTCTCTTTGGTGCTAAATAAATTCATACATTGTTTCTTTTGGTTCTAAATAGACATATACATTGTTTCTCTTTGGTACTAAATGAATATATACATTGTTTCTTTTGGTTCTAAATAAATATACATTATTTCTTTTGGTGCTAGATCAACATACATTGTTTCTTTTTGATGCTAAACAAATTCACATATTGTTTCATTTTGGTGCTAAATAATTTATACATCATTTATTTTGGTTGTAAAAAATTTGATACATTGTTTCTTTTGGTTCTAAATAGACTTATGCATTATTTCCTTTTGGTGCTAAATGAACTTATACACTGTTTCCTTTTGGTGCTAAATAAATGCATACATTGTTTCTTTTGGTGCTTAATCAATGCATACATTGTTTCTTTGGGCGCTAAATAAAGGCATACATTCTTTCTTTTTGCTGCTGAATGAACTTGCACATTGCTTCCTTGTGCTGATTTCTTCCCTGATTCTTCGCAAACATGTGCCGGTTCAGCGAGCATCAAAAATCCTCCCATTAACTTCCTCTGAAAACCTGGGCTTCCCTCATTGCCACAAACAGCAAGAATGGCTCCGTCCCTTGCATGTGGCTGCCAGAAGCCTCGATGACAGCCTGGCCCTCCTTTCTCCTCCTGTTATTATTATTATTACTATTATTACTATTATTACTATTATTATTATTATTATTATTATTATTTTAATGCATCACTGGTTCTGTTTTTCGCGTGCGATTAAGCAAAACACATCTTTCCCTCCCAAGAGGTTTTTACTCTGCAATTTTCTACGTGGCCCCGGTCGGTCAGTTTGATTCTGATCATCTTGAAACTCCACACAAAGAACAGGATCTAATTAAGGTTTCAGGGAATTAAACAAAGGACATTTTTTAGGTTTAATATAATGAAGCCGAACAGGAGGTGATCATCCGTGCATTTGTGTAGGTGAAAAGTAGAACCGTATTAAATGTCTCCAATAACAAAGGCAGCCAATAGAAATATGGAAATATAAACCCTGTTTGGCTATTTTTTTTTCTTTCAAAGAAGCCAGACCCATGCACCTCGAATGCACAATGATCCTACAGGATATGATCAAAGGAATATACTGGATTGCAATATCACCAATTAAAAGCATGATTAGGCCAGATGCCATGGTGCACCCCTGTCAATCCAGCAGCTCGGGAGGCTGAGGCAGGAGGATCGCGAGGTCAAAGCCAGCCTCCACCAAAGCGAGGCCCTCAGCAAATCAGTGAGACCCTGTCTCTAAATAAAACGCAAAATAGGGCTGGGGATGGGGCTCAGGGGTCGAGTGGTTCAGGAATTTCCTACTGATTCGGTCCATGCTGGGATCAGAGGATCCAAACGTCTATAAAACATAAAGAGTTTTTAATGCGATGAAACTGCTCCGTGTTAAACGTTGCAATGGGAAACATCCCCGGGGGTTTTGGTACCAAGAAACCCTACAACCACACTGGACTCAAAAATCACATTTCTGCAAAACGTGCTTCCGTGGAGATGCTCTGCAGAACCTCAGGGGTTTATTTTTATCCCCCATAGAGACGGTTACCAGCTCATCACGGGGGAACCTGCAAGTTGATGGGTCAGCACACTTAAAAATATATTCTGTTACTATGGATCAGAAGGAACCTCTTCCCCAATGAGAGGGATCCTGCTGCAAGAGATTGATGGACAGGTGCACCCACAGGGTGACTCCCTCTGTGCAGGGTGCAAACACGGTACAAATCAGAACCCAGAGGTCCAACACATCACCTCACGTCCTTCTTGAACAGAGAGGTCCATACCTCCCGGGAGGAGCACAGTCAGGCAGTGACCCGTGTGAGACCTTCCACCTCTTTCTCTTGCATTTGGATGAGGTGCCACCGGTGGTCAATTCTGCAACGTCGTCACCTACATGGTTCCTAGATTATTTCCCCAGCCTCGGGGATAATTCTGCATGTTTCTAAAATTTTAAAACAAAATGGCTTAAAATGCTCAAAGAAATTTAAAAAGCGCATGAGCAAAATAGGTGCCGTCTGTGTACCCTTTGGTGGAGAATGAGAGGGAACCTGTTGCTCCAAACTCTTGACGGAGAACTTGGTTGGGTGCAGATCCCAAGGTTGGGTCTCCATCGATCCATCCACGAAGGAGCCAATGAGGACCAACTGGGTCCCATCTTTGAGGGGCTCCTGCTGTGGGAGGAAGGTCCAGCCTGGGTCAGTGCCGCCTTTTTGGTTGCATGCACCATCTTGCTCCCTGTGGGATCCTGGCACACGCCTTCCCCTCTCGACAGAGATGGCAAAGTCTCAACTTGGTTAAATCCAACGTGTTCCGCTGGCTACGGACGGCCAGAGTCCTCTCCACCTGTAGTCCCAGTGACTGGGGAGGCTGAGGCTGGAGGATGGCATGTGGGAGGCCGGCCTCACTTTGCAATGTAGCAAGACCCTGCCTCAAAATGTAAATAAATAAATTACAATAAATAAATAAATGAATGAATCAATAAATAGGTTATAGTTCAATAGAAAGCAGCCATATGTTCAATGGGCGGTACCCAAAATAAGTTTTTTTTTTTTTTAATGTGATGGTCAGGCAGTCGGACACACAGTCCTGTGAGCTCCATTTTCCAATCAATGATTGCACAGATTTCTGTGATATTTCCATGCAGGATAATTGGCCAGCTGTCACCGTGCACTTTAATTGTTTCTCTTTTCTTGTTTTTCTTTTCTGTGATACAAATATCCAACGTCCTGTGGGTCAGCTCTTTGGACATATCCTGTTAATTACTGTCAATCACGGTGTCTTACGGGCGCTGCAGAATACCAGAAGCTGTTGTTCTTATCAACCACGTTATTTCTATTTCTGAAAGTTTATGGCAACAGATTTGTCAGTGGATCCTAGGGAAAAGGTTGTAAAGGCCGTTAGTTGGAAAGGTGCTAAGTCTTACCTGAGCTTCAGGTTGCACGGCGGTGTGAACGCTGATCATTTTTTTTATTTAATAGTTTTTTTTTGGTGCTGGACATTGAACCCAGGGTCACGACCCCACCCCATCCCTATTTTGCATTTTATTTAGAGACAGGGTCTCCCTGAGTCGCTTCTGATCAGTTTCTAGGTAAATGCATCCACTGATAATTGTTTGGTACTTTAAACAACGCATCAAAATCAATCTTTCCACAGGAGATGGATTTCCAAAGGCAAAAGGCGTGATTAGTTTGTGGATAGTCAAGGGACTTTAAGATGCAAATTATAAAAACACTCACAAATGAGTTGGAGGGAAAAGCAATTCGTGAACATCTGACAATTGGAAAGAGAGAGAGAGAGAGAGAGAGAGAGAGAGAGAGAGAGAGAGAGAGAGAGAGAATAGAATGTTCTAGATTCTTTGTGTGCAGAATTAACAGGAAGATGGTAGAATTTTTCATACAATTGTCCCAGAAACGGGCATAAAATTAAACTGGAAAACAATTATAACTCTTTACCGTTATTATCACAATTAGTTCAGCCCCTCCCTGGGTGGTTGCGAAGTTAACTTGGTGCAGAGAGCTACAGGCCACGTTGGATGACCCTGGAATTTTCCACTTGGTACCTGATCATTGGCTACGTGACCCGAGACCAATTGTGCATATTCATTTAAAATGACACTTTTTCTTCTTTGGGTCCCAGGGATTGAATCCAGCGATTTCACTTAATCACTGAGCAGCATCCCCAGCCTTTGATATATGTGTATTTATTTATTTTTTATTTTGAGACAAGGTCTTGCTAAGTCGCAGAGACTCACACTAAATTGCTGAGACTGGCCTCCAACTTGCAGTCCTCCCACCTCAGCCTCCCAAGTCACTGGGACTACAAGCATGGGCCCAAGCTAAGCTTTTTTGAAATGTGCATATGATGTATTCAAGGTGACTTTGCAGCTACACAAGAAAACTGAACTCATTTGCGCATTTGTGTAAGTCATCCACATGTCCATGTATGCAGTGCCCGTGTGTGTGTGTGTGTGTGTTTGTGTGTGTGTGTGAATCTGTGTGTATTTGAGTATCATGTATGTACATGCAAGTATACTGAAGAAATACCAGTCCCTTCAATAAGAATATCTGGTTCACTATTTCAGCTACTCCACCTGGTGGGCCAACTCCACGGCTCTGGCCCAAGGGGAGCAGAACAAGATGGCGGCAGGGCCTGGAGGAGGAGAGCAGCTCAGGACAGGGCACCAGGGAGCAGAGAGAGCTCTGCCCACCAGGGATAGGACAGAGACCCCAAAGGCACAGCCCAGGGACCCCCTCCTCCAGCCACCCCCCACCTGCTGCAGTCACCACCCAGTGAGTCCATCCAAGTGGATTAATCCACTATGAGTCTACACCTCTGGTGACACAGTCATTTCACCTCTGGACATTCCTGAATTATGTCACATGTGAGCTTTGGGGGACACCTTCTGTCTAAACCCAAAGGCATATCCCAGGGACACCCTCCTCGAGCCACACCCCACCTGCTGCAGTCACCACCCCGTGAGTCCATTCAAGTGGATTAATCCACTTATTAGGTTGCACCTCTTGGAAACCACTTCTCCTCTTGCACGGTCTCGCACATTAACTTTTGCAGGACAATATTTTACTTTTGCAGATGCATTTCTTACACCTAAGAGACAAAATACCTTTGAACATATCTTACCTCAAATGGAATGTGTCCAACCCACTTGATATGAGCCTAGAGTCCAGCGAAACCATCTCACCCACAGAATATGATAAAACAAGCTGAACATTGCATGTGATGAGTTGTAAACTGTAGGAACCACGAAGAACAGAATCATGGGAAGATTATGTTTCTGCACCATCATAAAGTCCAAAATTTGCATGTTGAGCTCATCCTAAGTGAGGATGTGTCTGTGCATGAGAGAGAGAGAGAGAGAGAGAGAGAGAGAGAGAGAGAGAGAGAGAAATGCAAAAGGAAAACCTTCCAAGTTCTTGGATTTGGACAATTTATCAAAACTGTGGAATGCAAAGCACGTGCAGATAGATTCTCTCCAACCCAAACCAGCGACAAAACTCACTGCGTTTTCTTTTGAGCTGTGTATGGGGCCGTTTTGTGCAACATTCATATTAATGGATTTTTGCAAGACCTTTCTGTCCGTCTCTGTGGAGGCTCGCCACAAGTGTTTATTTTCTATGTTCCAAAGCTGTGTCATGAAAACATCCACAGGGGCATCAAAAAAAATGTGTACTAATGAGAAATATCTGTCGATTTGACTTTGTAGGTAAAGCCCCTGACTTGGAAGGACGTTGCTGTAAAAGCAAAGGTCGAAACCCTAGTGCAGATCACCCGAGGATCAGACCTGCCTGCTTGGTGATTGACACCTGTGGGTCCCTGTTTGCTCCCCGGGGACATGGCACGCGGAATAAATAAACCACACAGAGAGAAGCGAAACCCAGTTCCTCTTGGCTATTTATTCACACGAGGATGCTGGTTATTTTTCTTTTTTTCCTTTTAAATTGATTTCTGCAGGTCTAGAGGGTGTCGTGCAAAAATTCACAAGACAGAGTCACAAAAGAAAGGAAATCGCCCATTGAATTAGTCGAATTGTATGCTTGGAGAGTGGCCAGGATGAAGCAGAAATGCTTACAAGGTGTTATTTTTTAAAATTTCTGGGACTTCCTCTGTGTCAAATGAAAAAGGTCTTGCATGAATGTTTGTATTTCCCTTTAAAAAAGGGTCCCCAGATCCCCTCCATAGGCCACACCCCCAATGACCTAAATTCCTCCCACTAAGCCCCGCCCCTGGAATGCCCATCCTCGCTCTCTAGCGCCACCTGATGGAAACAGAGTGTTAGTGGCCTTTGTGGGTCCGTTCAGTTCCCTCCATCGCACCCATGACCACTATTGACCCTTAAAATACACATTTCTCCTTTTTTATTCATCATCTGATTCTGCTAAGGACACAGAATTGTTTTTTTTTTTTTTCTCTGTCAAGTTCTTAGGATGGCCCTTGTGAGCCCACCAATTTGCAAGAAGAAAATTAAAAAAAGAGGGTCATGAATCGAATCTCTCTCCAATACATGGATTCATGCATTATTATCCCAGGAATTTCATTTCACTATTAAGCAAAAGGGGCTGGAAATCCCCTTCATTTCCCATTTTTCCCACACGTTCAAAAACATAGAGCTAAATTGACCATGGAGCACTGTACATTATGAATATTCTAATATTGAAATATTCAATCTGCTCATCTGCAGCCAGTGCGTGTGTTTTTATTTTATTTTATTTTATTTTATTTTATTTTATTTTATTTTATTTTAATTTTTATTCCTGACCCATTTGAGCAGAGGCACCGATTGCGAGGCTCAGGTTCCTCCCACACCCAATTCCTCACCCAGCTATTTTTGGGGTGTTTTATGCCGCCTTGGTGTTAATGGGTTTTGATAAGCAGAATGAGCCTCTTTGAAGAAACTGACGTTTCATTAATAAAAGACCAAATGACTCTCCTTCTGCAGCCGCGCCAGGCGGTACCTGCCAACCTCTGCAGGCATCCGTCTTAGGAATCTCACGAAAATATCCCCGTGTGTGTGTATGTGGGGGGCTTTCAATCTTCATTAACAGGGACAGGGCGTCCACTTCTGCTCTTGAACACAGCACGACAAGTACTTGCGGCAAGAAAGACCCAACACCGCTTCCAAAGGTCAAAGTCTGTTTGAAAAATGGTCCAACGCCAGATTCAGGAGAAGAGGCTTCAAGGCAAGGAAACCCACACGCTCCCCAAAACAGTCCATTTTTTTTGTGTGTAGCAGGTACCAGGGATTGAACCCAGGGACTCTCAACCCCTGAGCCCCGTCCCCAGTCCGATTTTGCATTTTATTGAGAGACAGGGTCTCCCTGAGTTGCTTAGGGCCTCCCTTTGGCTGAGGCTGGCTTTGACCTCGCGATCCTCCTGCCTCAGCCTCCCGAGCTGCTGGGAGGACAGGCGTGGGCCACCGCCGGCCCCTCGAACTTTGTCTTTTTTTTTTCAATTCCAGTTTCTTCTGGGGATGCTGCTGTGGTTCTAGAGAGAAGCAGGAAACTCAATTTTCTAAGCAGAAGTCAATCCTTTTAAATGTCTGCCCACCGTTAACCTTAACGTAATCCAAATTCAAACAGGAAAGCCTCCGAGTGCCCGCAACGTGATTTTTTTTTTTTTTGATGTGACTTCGTTTTTCAGTAATGACGTTAATCCACTTTTGATAAGCCATGTTGCAGCAAGGACAAAAAAAAAAAAAACACTTAAAAACCAGGTGCTTAACCTTGGAGGGTCATTATCTTGGTCACGTTGTGCAAGAGGAAAGAGCAGTTTGAGGTGAAGCCGTACCACAGTCCAAAAGTGGTCAGTTCAAAGCCACAAAGACCATTGGGGCCTCTACATTAATGACCAAAAGTGAGATGCATAGACCAGGTTGATCATTCCAAGTCTGATTGCACACTGAATTGAGTGGTTGTCCATCAATGCTGGGCACGGTGGCTCACACCTCAGGAGGCTGAGGCAGGAGGATCACAAGTTAGAGGCCAGCCTCAGCGACTGAATGTGGCCCTGAGCAAAGGTGACATTGCACACGGGTGAGTGACAACCTTCGAGTTAAAAATAGCACCGACCTGAAACCCAGAGGGACACACTCTGTCGTGGGCAAAGTAGCCTCCGCAGATTGCAAAAAATTAAGGCAATAAAGCGAATAAACCCCATGCATGCAGACGGCAGGTTAGACTTTTATTTTTACACACCGACCCGGTTTCTGACATGGCAAGAGACGCTCGTTTTGCAGAATTTGGGGCACCGACGACAGAAATGGTGAATGAGTCACTTTTCCAGGAACCGAGACCGCAACCAAAGATAGCATCAGCCCAGAATAGCCAACACTTGCGAACTTCTCTCCTCTGAATTTTTCTTTTGTCCTGGGCACAAATCAGCCAAGAACAAGGATCCATAGTAAATGTCTCTGGGAATTTTTTTTTTTAATAAAATGCACATTTTATTTTCAGAAAATCGCAGGGACATTTGCAGGTATAAGAAATAACTGAGATTTATTCTGCAACCTCCCCGGTGCCTCCCGATGGGGACATCTTGCACAAGGACAGTGTCGGGCTGGGGAATGAAGCTCAGGGGGTCCGGAGCTCGCTCTGCGTGCACAAGGCTCTGGGTTCAATCCCAGCTCCTCCAAAAAAAAAAAAAAAAAAACCACAATGACCTCCGTCTTTAAAATCACCCACAAGATAAAAAGGATCTCGCAGGTCATGTGCCAAACCCTTCTCCCAACTCTCTCCCTCCGTCGTGTTTCCAAATACACAAGCAAATGAAAGCAAATGAAAAGTCTCACCAGATGCAAGACATTTATTTTGAATTAATGACAATTTTGCTTATGTGAAAATTAGCCAATTTGGGTATAACTTTGTCTTCCTGGAGAAAAAAAAAAGTGCACTTTAAGCAGAGAGTCGATATGACTGGCAAATGCAAAAAATCACACTAACATTCACGTTTTTACATGCAAATTACTAAAACTGTAACGAGTCCCAATTTATGCTCCGAGGAAATGCACTAAATTCCTTAATTTTAACTCTGAGCTGTGCAAAGCGTTTATCAGGTTCAACAACCTGAAGCAGCCAAATTAGTGACATTATTCGTACAATCGTGCTTTTGTTCTGCAAAGGAATGCGATTATTTTATTATATTTCATTATATTTCCTGGGCATGATGACATCGCCTTGGCCTTCCAAGTATGCTGATTTAATTATATTTAAATTTCCTCTTGTAAGGGGGAAAGAGGGAAGGAGGAGTGGGCCGAGGTTGATGAGTGGATGCCAAGATAGAGTTATATGGGATGAAGAAGTTCCGTGGTACTGTTGCACAGGTTGGTAACTATATAAAACAATTATATGGCAGATATTTCAAAAAAAAAAAAAAAAAACCTCTACAAAATATTTAGAATGTTTTCAACATAAGAAAATAATCAATATCTAAGGAAACAGGTACGATTGCTTATCTCCCACGGTGGCTTTGTACACACCCTGGATTCCTGGCTCAGCTGCACACAGCTGGCTTCCGGATGCCAATGCAAAGAGAAATTTTGTGTCTTGGATCCCAGATGTAGGGCCCTTCCTTGAACAAAAACAGGCGACCCATTATGCATGATTGTGCCTGCAAACGGTGTCACAGCAAACACTGATAGCCTGGGTGGTTGCAATAATAGAGATCTATCCCGCCCAGGTGTGGAGGCTGCAAACTCAAGGTCCAGGCATGGGCAGGGCTGGCTTCTCCCTGCCCGTAGGCCAAACACCAGAGGAAGCACGTGCAATTCCACCCGTTTGGATTCTCCCACCACCCCCCGGTGCTGAATAAACAAAGAGCGACTTGTAAAAAAAGAAGCACCTCATTATCGAATTGCACAAAAAAAACCTTGATTTTGACCATTCCCCGAATTAGACACTCATTATTATTATGAGGATGACGGCACAGTATCTCCAACTCTCACGCATTGTTCAGTGCAACAAGGACTCCTGTCTCCCCCAGCATCTCAGGAGGCTGAGGTGGGAGGATCATGAGTTGGAGGACAGCCTCAGCCAAAGGGAGGCCCTGAGCAGCTCAGGGAGACCCTGAGTCTAAATAAAATGCAAAACAGGGCTGGGGATAGGGATCAGGGGTGAGTGCCCCTGAATTCAATCCCCAGTACCCCCCTCCGCAAAAAAAAAAAAAAGGGTTATAATAGCGATTCTCATTGCCTGTGCCCTTGATTGGCAGGCCATGTTTTGCTGAATTCTGACCCCTATTGGTGCATTGGAACCACAGTGAATAGCTGTGCTCCTTCTTGCTTTGGAAGTTACCTGTTTGAGAAACTTTGAACGAATAAAAAGAGCAGTGTTTTCCAGGTGTGGGAGTGCACACCTGTGATTCCAGCAGCTAAGGAGGCTGAGGCAGGAGGATTGCAACTTGAAGGCCAGCCTCCACAATTTAGCAAGACCCTGAGCCACTCAGTGACATTTTTTTTTTTCTCAAAATGAAGAATCAAAAGGGCTGAGGATGGGGCTCAGTGTTGGAGCTCCGCTGGGTGCCATCCCCATGAATCAGCCCAACAGGGCGTCCTATTATATGGGTTTAGATCCCAGGGGGGAATCCAGCGTGATTTAAAAATATAAATAATTGCATTCGTGTTTTTTAGAATTCGAATAAATATGTTTATCATTAAACCACAAGTTCTTGGGGGGGGGAGGGTCAACGGACTTTGAGATTTAAATGAGAATTTCCAGAAATCATTATGGTTTTAGATAATAACATGAGCAAACTCAGCAGCACGCGCTAGCAAATACATTTATTTATATCTTCAGAAAACCCTCAAAATGAGCCGTATTCAGTGAACTCCGTCAGGTGGCATTTGAGGTAAAAAGTACAGAAATGTTCTCTGGTTTCTTTTCAAACAATTGATGCTTGGGAGGACGCGGATGAGAATTCAAACCCTTAACCGGAGCGAATTTGCAAATTTGCAATTTTTCCCTAATGAATACACAAGCGTGTTTTATGCAAAGGAACTGAATTTGATCCAGTGCATCCAAAAAGGTTATTGGGAATTTAATAAGTGTACGGTGCTGCTAGGAATTCCGATAAATAGGTAGAATCCTGCTAGTTGTTAGGTACATTTATATATTGAATTTTTTTTTGGGGGTATTGGGGATTGAACTCGGGGGACACTGGACCCCTGAGCCCCGTCCCCAGCCCTATTTTGTATTTTATTGAGAGACAGGGTCTCCCTGAGTGGCTTAGGGCCTCCCTTTGGCGGAGGCTGGCTTTGACCTCGCGATCCTCCTGCCTCAGCCTCCCGAGCTGCTGGAGAGCTAGCCTAGTTATGTGGATGCAGGACGCGTACGTCCACCAGGGCTTGGGATCCAAGTCATTTGGCTTTGGGGACCCTGCATCAGACCCCAGACTGACAAGAGTCTCTGGTGCCCTTGGAAGTTTCAGCAACGATTATGCACTTGCTTGGAACCGCAAGAGATTGGGACATTGGAGCTGGGATTTGAACAGAAAGCAGATTCGTGTTAATGAGCATTTAAATCAGGAGCCATCAGCGATTCAAAGGCTGCTCATCACTTTGGGGCACAATTTGGAATCCCGTTTGGGGACACCTGGAGGGAGTCCATATGCAAATGAGCGCCATTTGCAATGCAAATTGAGAAATGAGCTTCTGCTGGGTGGAATTTGCATACCTACCCAGGGGTTGCTGGAAATGGGACTGATAATGACACCTGTCCTTTACCCAGGTATTCCCCTGTGGGAATTGGAATATTATACACCCAGGATGTCGGTTCCCCTCCAGGGTTTGGACAAAAGGTGATCCTTAACAAGATCTGCGTCTGGTCCAGGGGATATTTAACCACATAAGGGTCCTGGAGCGTCCCTGTCCCTCTGAACTCTTGGCCCTCACAGCAGCCGGGTGCAATCAGAGCTCATCGACGGCGGGAATCCGTGCACATGGCCACGAGCTGTTATTTGGGCATCGAGACTCGGAACGGATCCAGCGCTTGAGAGCAACAGAACCTTCATTTCCAAATTGGCACTGGATCTGGCGTGGCAGCTAGTAAGATCAAAAGGGTTATTTGCAATTGAAGAAAATAAGTGATGGTGGTTGTTGCTCCCAATGAATCACAGGAGGACGAAATAGTGGATTAAGAAAATAAAATCAGGGCAGGGGGGTTGACTCAGAGGGTGGGGGGCTTGCCTCCTAATATCTTTATAAAGGAAAGTGCCCCTGGCTATGATCCGTCACAAACGTCACTCATTCTGTAGGCAAAGAGGTTCTGCTGCATTGAACAAGGACAGCTCTTTGCATGTGCAGGATTCTGCATTCTCGTAGGCAAAGAGGTTTGTGCATTGAACAAGGGCAGCTCTTTGCATGTGGAGGATTCTGCATTCTCCTCGTTAAGGGAAGCGTTTAATATCTTTGTACTTCATTCCCGTGAAATAGTCAGGAGCGTTACCCATTTTAATCATTATTGTGAAAGCGAGATTTTTCTAAACTTTGATCTATTTACAGCAGGTTTTCCATAAATCATGATATCTTAGGCTGAGATTTATTGCTCGATGGTCGAGTGCTTGCCTAGCATGGCACAAAGTCCAAGGTTCCAATCTCCAGCCTTGCACAACAAGTACATCATCAAATAAGTCAATATTGGGAATAGAAAATTAAATGGAATTAGTGGATTCTGTGTAAAATGATAGTGTTAAGTCTTATATTCTGGTTATATTTTTTTCTTTGTGACTTCTGTCCTCCAAAAGACGGATTTCATTCCAGGAACAACTCGGGATGATGCATGGTCTCCATGAATTCTTTGCGGATTTCTTCATAGCACCACCTCAATTAATCATCAAGTTCCATTATCATCATCTCAGAGGTCAAAGCGGCACCTGGTCCCAGGGGGTGGGCACCGGGTTTCCAAGATGCTCCGGTTTCTGTTTGAACCGAGGTCGGCTGCCTTCCCCGGCTCTCTCCTCAAACTCATTTTTATCTCTGTAATATGATCGGATTCCACAAATGTCCAACAGTAAAACGGGTTAATATGACAAATGGGGAAGAAGGTCCCTGGGCACGCCCGTCACCAACCATGATTTCCGTCCAGAGTCACCGTGGCCGGCAGGAGGGACGCTAAATGGGATAGTAAAACGCTTCAGGTGGAGAATAACTCATTAAAGTTTGATATTTCCGAATGGAATAGGTAGGGAGCGTTTTAATTTTATGCGCTTATGGAAAAGGAACAGATGAGCTTTAGGATTGAAGTTGAAATGTGCTCGCTCCGTCTAATCTACCCGAGTTAAGGAAAAGTGAAGTGGAAATCATTTACAATCCCCAAAGATTATGCATTTCTTTCTGGGGCTGAAACGTGCATATTTAAAAAGACTCACGCAGAAGATAAGAAAAGAGCAAACTCATATTTACCGCATACCTTTTTTTAATATTCAACATCATAAAGAACCATAAAAAAGAAAACTATCAAAACTAGAGTCAGAGAGTGGCCGTGAGCCCAGGTTGTAAAGGAGAGCTGTATAAAGCAGGATTTGGACCCAATCCAATGGGGAAATAAAATCCCCTTCTATTCTCTGGGAATGAACATTGATTCCTGCCCGAGTATGACAAGAAAATCCTGACCACATATGTCAGTCTGTTTTCTGTGACTGTAACAAGTGACTGGAGGCTGCCTACTTTGGAAAGAAAAAAAAAGTTTATTTAGCTCACATTTCTGAAGGCTGAAAATCTACACAGTGTGGTCTATGGCCTGTGAGGACTTCAGAGCAGGTTGATCCCCGGATAGAGCCAATGAAGGAAAAAAAGGGGTCTCATGTCAAAATAGGAAGCCAAAGAGGAGGAGTCTCCAGTAAAGACCTGTCACTCAAACCACATCTTTGCAACATCCTATTATTTCTAAATATTTTCATTCTGGAGACTACACTGCTAACACCTTTGGGACACCACCTATATCCAGATCCAATCCATAGATCCCCCAAACATAAAGGTTCTGGGTGGAACCGTCTCCATGGCTCTGGCCCAAGGGGAGCAGAACAAGATGGCGGCAGGGCCTGGAGGAGGAGAGCAGCTCAGGACAGGGCACCAGGGAGCAGAGAGAGCTCTGCTCACCAGGGACAGGACAGAGACCCCCAAGGCACAGCCCAGGGACCCCCTCCTCCAGCCACACCCCACCTGCTGCAGCCACCACCCAGGGAGTCCATCCAAGTGGATTAATCCACTATGAATCACCACCCAGTGAGTCCATCCAAGTGGATTAATCCACTATCAGTCTACACCTCTCATAGTGTAATGATTTCACCTCTGAACCTTCTTGCATCATCTCCCATATGACCTTTGTGGGACACCTTGATTAAAATCACACCGTAAGATTATTTTGAAGTGTGAAATGAGTTTACATTATTTAATTTTATCTGTAAGCACACACACACACACACACGTGCACAATTTTGCGTATTATACACCCTAGATAAATGTCACCCTCTCTAGATCATTCTACTCTTCTATGATGAGATTTACAGTTTATTCTTTTTGTCTTTGTGGAGGGTGCATAGATCAAAAAAAAAAATTAAGGAATATTCATGAGGAGCAATTGATCCCAAGCAAAATTGAATTTACTCGAGCTTCTCTTATCCTTTTGACTTTGAGCAAATTTTCTGAACTTTCTATTAACTCACTTAGTATCCGGTTTATATTCAGAGATTTGCATGATTTTTCTCATGTCCACTCTCAACCGTGTCCCCGAAGACTGGTTTTCCAACTAAATCTCCCAGGGACCAAGGTCACACACACACATCGACCTGCTTTTTTATGTTCTCTTGAAAAATACTCATTTTCTCTCTCTCACAATCGTAACTTTGTCGATGGCTTTGAATTCTGCAGATAGATCATGAAGGGTTGGCCAAGGGAATACAGACGACGTGCCCGGGGTCCTCAAGGGCAGCGCTGGACCCGTGTATTTTTCTTTGAGGATAAAAAAAAGAAGGTTAGGAGCCGGCCCTTCCTCAGACAGAGCTCCTGAATCCCGATCGGTTCCGAGATCCATTTGCTTTTTATTTCCTGCTGAGAATGCATTCAGAGGACCGTCTCTACATTAATGAATAAATGTTAATTTTGGTGAAGTTCTTGAATGAATTTTATTTCTCTGTCTCTCTCTGTTTTTAGATATTCATGTATGCATGTGTGCATGCATGTGAGTGTGCATGTGTGCATGTATGTGAGTGTGCATGTGATTGTGCATGTGTTCATGCGTGTGAGTGTGTATGTGAGTGTACATGTGTGCATGCATGTGGGTATGCATGTGTGCATGCATGTGAATGTGCACGTGAGTGTGCATGTGTGCATGCATGTGAGTGTGCATGTTAGTGTGCATGTGAGTATGCATGTGAGTGTGCATGTGAGTGTGCATGTTACTGTGCATGTGAGTGTGCATGTGTGCGTGCATGTGAGTGTGCATGTGTGCGTGCATGTGAGTGTGCATGTGTGCGTGCATGTGAGTGTGCATGTGTGTGTGCATGTGAGTGTGCATGTGAGTGTGCATGTGAGCGTGCATGTGAGTATACATGTGAATGTGCATGTGTGCATGCATGTGAGTGTGCATGTTACTGTGCATGTGAGTGTACATGTGTGCATGCATGTGAGCGTGCATGTGTGCGTGCATGTGAGTGTGCATGTGAGCGTGCATGTGTGCATGCATGTGAGTGTGCATGTTACTGTGCATGTGAGTGTACATGTGTGCATGCATGTGAGCGTGCATGTGTGCGTGCATGTGAGTGTGCATGTGAGCGTGCATGTGTGCATGCATGTGAATGTGCATGTGTGCATGCATGTGAGTGTGCATGTTACTGTGCATATGAGTGTACATGTGTGCATGCATGTGAGTGTGCATGTGTGCATGCATGTGAGTGTGCATGTGAGCGTGCATGTGTGCATGCATGTGAGTATGCATGTGAGTGTGCATGTGTGCATGCATGTGTGCATGCATGTGAGCGTGCTTATGTGCATGCATGTGAGTGTGCATGTGTGCTTGCATGTGAGTGTGCATGTGAGTGTGCATGCATATGAGTGTGCATACATGTGAGTGTGCATGTGAGTGTGCATTTTCAAATCCCAGATTCGCCTCCTGACTCTGATACAAGTGACAGTCTCCAGAACTTGGATTTTTAGGTTTTTGGAGACCTGTATTTTTTTTCCAAAAAAGGCTGCACCAGTTTCCCTCCCCATCTCCTTGGTTCACACTTATCGGCTTCAGTCTCGCCATCTTGACCCCTGTGCAGCCAGAGAGCCACTCTCCTAACTTGGATGCTGCTCCCCTCCACTATTCCTGTCTCCAGAATGATCTTGTATTCAAGTCTGATGGCTTTGGGTGCATTTGAGCACGAATATAAAACTCATAGAAGCCAAGTAGAGTGTGGTGGGAGGACGTGGTACTGCATTCTGAGAGGTGTAGACTCATAGTGGATTAATCCACTTGGATGGACTCACTGGGTGTAGACTCATAGTGGATTAATCCACTTGGATGGATTCACTGGGTGGTAGCTGCAGCAGGTGGGTGTGGCTGGAGGAGGGGGGTCCCTGGGCTGTGCCTTTGGGGGTCTCTGTCCTGTCCCTGGTGAGCAGAGCTCTCTCTGCTCCCTGGTGCCCTGTCCTGAGCTGCTCTCCTCCTCCAGGCCCTGCCGCCATCTTGTTCTGCTCCCCTTGGGCCAGAGCCAGGGAGTCGGCCACCAGGGACTGGACCTCGGACACCAGGAGCCCCCAAATAAAGTCCGTTGCTAAACTAATTTGTTCTTGTCAGATATTTTGGTCCCAGTAATATTGCATTTAAAAACAATTTACAGTTTTGTTCTTATTTCATTTTTTTTTCAGAAATACACAAGAATCCCCCCAAAACACAAGAGAAGTGGAGATGACGTTGTGTCTGTCACCTTCGCCGTGGGGATGGCAACCCTCTTTGGGGCATATGTTCTGACTTGTTGCGTGGCACACGTTCCCCATAACAGTTCTTGAACATTAATGATGTTTCAGTAAAACTGTGAAAAAAACTCAGAAGGGAGTGCATACATTAGAGAGTGGGGGGAGACTCTCACACACGGAAATGTGCACTTCTATCTCCAAGGGGCCGTGGCTTTGGGGATCCCTGATGGCAGCCCCAGGCTGGGGGGGGGTCCACCCGGAGGGCTCCCCGCTCCTGTGGTTCACCAAAGCACAGGAGGTGAAACCGTCGAGAGGAACAGAGACAGGCAGCGAGCTGCACAGCAAAGCAGAATCCAGCTTCCTAGGTCCTGTCCCCGGCCACGGAAATATCGTCCACTGAGGGGCGGGAGGGAACCCATCCAATACCCAAGTGCTTAGGTACCAACTAGAGCAGGTCTTTGCTCTTGCAATTCAGCCTTCCTGATGTCAGACTCGTGATCAGTCTCGTCTACACAGAGAGGAGACCTTCAGTCGGGCAAAATATCTACCATTTTGAGAAATCCATTCCCATCCTTTTTTTTTTTGTGGTGGGGGTGGGTACCAGGGATGGACCTCAGGGACCCTCGACCCCTGAGCCCCGTCCCCAGCCCTATTTTGCATTTTATTGAGAGACAGGGTCTCCCTGAGTTGCTTATGGCCTCCCTTTGGCTGAGGCTGGCTTGGAACTCACCATCCTCCTGCCTCAGCCTCCCGAGCTCATGGGATGACGGGCGTGGGCCACCGTGCCTGGATCACACATGTATACCCTTCAGATCTGAACTCCTATTTTCATGCAAGAAACTGTGCACCAGGATCTTGCAAAAATAGACTCATTTAATAAAGTTTTTTTTTTTTTTTTTTTTTTTTTTTTTTTTTTTTTTGCCTGCAAGACTCTGTTGGGCTGTGATATATGGGATCCCTTCCAAACCCACCTATTGATCGGCATCAATTAGCTCCAAAGCCAATCACATTCACCGGGAGGAAGACCCCCAGTGGATGGAGACATCCATCCCTGGGATCATTCAATCCACCAAAAGGACGTCATTGAGGTAAAAGGCTCATGCACTTTTGCAAGACGACATTTGACATTTGACTTTCAGAGGCTGCGAAGGTCAAGCCAGAAATGTGACTATCTGCAGCTCCTTTTGCATGTTCATCGTCGGAGAGACTCTATTGAGGACTGCAATCAGGATACCTGTAGGAGGTCCACGAATCCCGCCAAGTCCCAACGCATCTCCCTCCAACACGGTGGTCCTCACTTCCAACCAACGCTTTAAAAAAAAATTCCATGTCACAGAGAAACGATGGTGTTTGCACGGCCATCGGTCAGTGCAAGGGGACCTGGTGGTTTCTCTCGGCTGCACGGGCTCCATTTCCAGCCCCCAAAAGCGTGCAATTTTGAAA
Organism: Urocitellus parryii; assembly: GCF_045843805.1. Lineage (NCBI taxonomy): Eukaryota > Metazoa > Chordata > Mammalia > Rodentia > Sciuridae > Urocitellus > Urocitellus parryii. Next base: position 128,261,034 of record NC_135547.1, read on the forward strand.
ATGGAAGGTCCTCTGCCTGGTCACCAATGCAGAAATTGGTATCCGTCGTTCCGACGTCTGATTTCATTAGAGCAAAAACACGCGAGGCTCCGTGTCTGATTAGGGGGCCGCTTGGTTGTGGCAGGGACCTCATTTGTTACCAGATTGTTGGGATCTCCCTGGAGAATTCATGGGTTTGTGCTTGGTTTTACCTTAAAGCTGTGAAGAATTTGCAAAATCTTTATTTTATGTGTGTTTTTTTTTTCTTATTCTATTTAATCAGACCACACTGCAGCTGTGGAAATCATCCCAGGAACCTGGAATTTACACAACAGTGAGCTAAATGAACCTTTTTTCCTTATAAGGTCACCCAGCCTCAGGTGTTGTGTTATAGTATTGGCAAATGCACTAATGCATGATGAATAGAGAATCTTGAGTTAATTCTTAGCAAACTACAGGTATATGAGAAGAAGCGTAGGAGATCATGGATGTCTGAGGCCCCGTCAGGACAAAATAAAGATACTCAATTCTCTGAGTTCTTGTCCTTTGAAAGCACAAGCTAATGGGCCCTGGATTCCATGCACAGGAAAAAAATGAAGAAACGTAAACAAGGTTGCAGACTGCTCAACTTTTCAAAATGCATCTAAACTATTTCCAAAGTGATCTTGTCCTTGGGAGCAATGTAATTTCTTTCTCATGGGAATCAATCCTCCTGCATATTAGCTTTTTCTCCACCAGGATTCGATTCCTGACAAGAACAGCTTCAAGGAGGAACATTGAGTTTGGGTTCATGATTTTGGAGGATCGCTCCATGGTCAGCCGACTCTATTTCTCTGAGCCTGAAGGAGACAGAATATGGTGGTGGGAGGGTGTGGGGGACTAGGAAAGCAGCTCAGTACCTGGCACCAGGAAGCAGAAAGTGGGAAGACGGGGTGGGAACAAGAAAAACTATTCCAGGGTACGCCCACATGAGTGACCTACTTCCTCCAACCAAGAACCGTCTCCCACAGTTTCCACCTCCTCCCAATTTAGCCAGGAATCCCTCAATGATCAATCCACAGATGAGCTCAGAGCCCTGGTTCAATTCCCAGCTCTTCCTTGAGGTTTTATACCCACAGTTGTCTTTGAGCTATTCTGGTATTTTCCCCAGAGCATCCCACAAGAGTATTCATCATCTCACAACAATGATCTGTTCATTGGGTCCCCGTTTCTGCAAACCAGGGGACCTGGATCAATCGCAATCCCGTGAAAGCTGATGCATTATTGCAGCAAAAATCAATTGAGACAAAGAAAGCAACTTTGTTGTAATCAAACAACAACAAAATGACTTTTATATAGGAGAGGCTCCATGGTCCAGGGTCCCTGGGTGCAATCCCCAGTACCTCCCCCCCCCCCAAAAAAAAAAATAATAATAATAATGAATAAAAATAATAATAAAAATAATAATAAAGAATGATAATTTAAAAATTCCCCTCTTTGTGCTCAATTGCGTGTGAAAATATCAACATGAGCCTGACTTACTGACGCTTTTCTTTCTTCCTTGACGGATCCTTGTTTTCTTATTTTACGACCCTGTTTCGCGAGGCAGGATTTTTGCATTTTACTCACCATATTGACTTTTTTTTTCCCCCACCGATCCGTGGCCAACAATCCAATTATTCTCTGCTCCGTTTATTATCCTCCTTCCATCTGACTTCTTCATTTGCATTTAATACTTTTTTTTCCTGACAATTAGATTGACTTTCCGACGCCCTCTTAATAATCTCCCTTTCTGCCTCTTGACTGGGCTCGCCGTAGGACGCTGTCAATCTCTTTCCATTCTGAATTTTTTTCCATTTACAAAACGCTTTTTTTTTTTTAAAGGCCTGAGTTATTTACAACTGTATAAATATTTTGCTATTCAAGGGTATAATGTGCCCAATTTCGTTCACCCTGTTTTGCATTTTATTGAGAGACAGGGTCTCCCTGAGTTGCTTATGGCCTCCCTTTGGCGGAGGCTGGCTTTGAACCCGCGATCCTCCTGCCTCAGCCTCCCGAGCTGCTGGGATGACAGGTGTGGGCCACCGCGCCTGGCTTTTTGGTCATTTTTCTTGGAGCTTGATTTAATGACTTTCCTGGAAGGTTCCTTGCCCCCCAGCTGGGTGACCCTAATAGACCTTGCAACCCAGTTGGAGAAATGCACCCCTCAGGCTCCACGACTTCTCGGAACGAGGTTGCATCTCCATTTTTAAAAAGGGTAAGAACTCTGAGTCCAGAAGGCTTGTCTGCCGATATTATAAATCACAGAGGGAGCCACACGTCCCCACAAAATAAATGACTGCAGCCGCTGATGGACTCCTGTGTGCTGCCGTGTCCCCAGACGACCCGCTGAATCATTGCAAAGTCAGAGGACCCACCAATGCAGATATGAGACGGGAGGCTGAGGCAGGAGGATCTCGAGTTCAAAGCCAGCCTCCGCCAAAGGGAGGCCCTAAGCAACTCAGTGAGACCCTGTCTCTCAATAAAATACAAAATAGGGCTGGGGACGGGGCTCAGGGGTTGAGTGACCCTGAGTTCAATCCCTGACATCCCACTCCCCCCCCCAAAAAAAAGAAACTCAAAGAAAAAAATAAAATATAAAAATTTGAAACCTATTTTGGGGATTTTAAGAAACATCTTTCAATGAACAATAAAAAAATGTAAAATCAATATGCAATTTTCAAGGTATAAAATTGGACGAGGTGACGAGCCGACTGGGATCAGTGTCGTGCATGCAAAGTTCGAAGCCTGATTCCAGATGCAGTTTTCCTCCACGGATGAGTCTTACATGTCAATCAAAGAGTCCAAGCCCGAGAATCTCAGTAAGTGTCCAACGGTGGAAATCACAGAATATTTTCTGCAAGCAAAAAAAAAAAAAAAAAACACACACACCCATTATGAGAAATCCCTAAATTGTTTTGAAATTAACAAACACATTTCCAGGTCCAGCGTGGTGCCACGCACCTGTCATCCCGAGACTCCGGAGGCTGAGGCAGGAGGATCACAAGGTTGAGGCTAAGGAGGATCACAAGATCAAGACCACGATCAGCAATGTAGCAGGACCCTGTCTTAAAATAAAAACTAAAATACTTGGGGGATGTAGCACTGTGGTAAAGTACTCCTGGGTTTCAACCCCAGTACCCAAAATTAAAAAAAAAAAAATGGAAATAAGGTAATTGATTATAAATTGGTGGAGGAAATCAATACTGGGTCAGCATCACGTTGCGAGGACCCAAATGCATGGGAAGAGCCACGTCAAGGAGGGAAAGTTAGTTTGGGGTCATGGTTGCAGAAGCTCAGCTCACGGTTGGCCAAGTCCCTGGCTCTGATGCCAAGATGAGGCAGAACAAAATGGCGGAAGGACTTGGAGGCCCAGTGGTGTTGCATTTCCTTTTGGCTAAGAAGAAGAGTCGGGGGGACACGGAAAAGATGCACGTTCCCGGGAAGCCCCCAGAGAGCCTACAGTGACCACCCAGTCCATCCATTCGAACCCGGACGGGCTGACCAGGTGATGGCTCTTGGAATCCAGTCGTCTCACCTGGATCAACCCAGGAGCTGGTGGGCCAAAACCAGTGTCATCAATACCTGGTACTTGACTTTGTCCCATGGATTTCTGTCACATCAATTTCCTGTGTGAAAAAAAAAAGTCATAAATCGGAAGAAAATCATATGGTGATTTTCCAGTTGGGTCAACGCACACATAGACCACCAATGTATGCCCTTTGCACGAGGCACCCAGGTAAAAGCGAATATTCCCCGTAGAAAATAACATCCTTGGCTTCTTGACACTAATTCTCAAAGGACAACGAGGGTCCCCAGATAGATCTCCTTTATGCAAGACCCTCCCAATCCAAGGACTGGTCCTGGGAACTCAGTATCTGTGGGGTCCTTTCATGCAGAAGAAAACTGAGCCTCAGATGATTTTTTTAAAAATTGCTTATTGATAAAGAGAGAGTCATTTCTTGGACCAAAGGAGAATTAAGATCAAAATCAAAGTTAAAAAAAAAATCAAGGTTTATTGAGATTCTTCTCATTTTGGATGAAATTAAGGTCACACTTTAAAAAAAAAAAAAAATATATATATATATATATATATATATATATATGCTACAGAATTGCTATTTGTTTGATTTTTAGAAGGTAATTGTTCTAATTATCTGTGCATCAATCTTGAATCTTGGAAAGGACCATTCATCCATCTCTCTCTCTCTCTCTGTCTCTCTCATTAATACAAGATCTATACAAATGGAAGAAAAAGGCTCATTGAATACAAATTTTACTCATCCTAATTTGAAGGCGTGCATTTTAAAATTTGCAAAGTCAATTTGATTGTTTGTGGCGATAATGGATTTTTTTTTTGTTCGTCTCATCGGATGGATTAATTGATATTTAATTAATTAATTAATAATTTAAGATTTAATAGTTCAGCATCTAGGTGATAGCAGACGTTACGGATTTCTGGAAACTGGACGAAAGCTCTGTCTGTCCACAGCTCCCTGGTGCCCTGTCCTGAGCGGCTCTCCTCCTCCAGGCCCTGCCGCCATCTTGTTCTGCTCCCCTTGGGCCAGAGCCATGGAGTCGGCCACCAGGGACTGGACCTCGGACATAGATAAACTTTTCCTCTTCTAATTGTTATTAGGAGGTCTTTGGGTCACATCAGCAAAAAAGCTGAATTAAACAGGATCAGATATGACGTGATCCAGTCATTTTCCAAACACCCGACCCCTGGACATGTCTACACTGCAAACCGAGTCTCTCATGCATGAGTCTTGGGGAAACTTCTATCTCTGAACAGAATGGAAGCGGATCCAGTGTGAGATGATACTGTGCTTTTACATTTTGTTTTATGCGTCTCTCCCAATAGATAAAAACAGAAAACTAACTATGAAGCCACGTGATTCCGAGTTCATTTTTTTTTCTGTGAGTCACTGGGAATGTCGAATATGGTTTCAAGGCACAAAACAGAGACACGTGATTCTGTGATTGGCTGCGAGTAGACTTTCCCTCTTCCAAACAGCCTCACCTCGTTCCTGCCTCAGCACCCGTTGTCTTCCCCCATCTTCTGTGCTATTGTTATAGAGTTAAGCTAAAAATAACTAATTTACCCCAATTAAAGTCGCTTGGATTGTTCCATAAACTCCTGTAGAAAATCTTTAATGGGAAAAACAATCACTATCACTTTGTTAAAGAAAAAAGTCGAACAACCCTCTTGGTGATCTGCAAGCTTTCGTGGAGCTGATGACTGCTTTCTAAAACACAATGGACCAGAACACATCTCTTGACTCTCCTTTTGGAAGGGAATTTCTTGGGAAAGATGAATTTTACTCACAATTTTAGTCTGTTTTTTTTTTTTTTCATCTCTGTGACCAAAAGACCTGACAAAACCAATTAAAAGTGGAAAAGTTGATCGGAGGCTCATGGTGTCCACAGTTCAGTCCATGGTTGGCCGACTCCATGGCTCTGGCCCAAGGGGAGCAGAACAAGATGGCGGCAGGGCCTGGAGGAGGAGAGCAGCTCAGGACAGGGCACCAGGGAGCAGAGAGAGCTCTGCTCACCAGGGACAGGACAGAGACCCCAAAGGCACAGCCCAGGGACCCCCTCCTCCAGCCACCCCCCCACCTGCTGCAGTCACCACCCAGTGAGTCCATCCAACTGGATTAATCCACTATTAGGTTACGCCAGGGAGCAGAGAGAGCTCTGCTCACCAGGGACAGGACAGAGACCCCAAAGGCACAGCCCAGGGACCCCCTCCTCCAGCCACACCCCACCTGCTGCAGTCACCACCCAGTGAGTCCATCCAAGTGGATTAATCCACTATGAGTCTACACCAGGGAGCAGAGAGAGCTCTGCTCACCAGGGACAGGAGAGAGACCCCAAAGGCACAGCCCAGGGACCCCCCTCCTCCAGCCACACCCCACCTGCTGCAGCTACCACCCAGTGAGTCCATCCAAGTGGATTAATCCACTATTAGGTTGCACCAGGGAGCAGAGAGAGCTCTGCTCACCAGGGACAGGAGAGAGACCCCAAAGGCACAGCCCAGGGACCATGTTCTCCAGCCACACCCCACCTGCTGCAGTCACTACCCAGTGAGTCCCTCCAAGTGGATTAATCCACTATTAGATTACACCAGGGAGCAGAGAGAGCTCTGCTCACCAGGGACAGGAGAGAGACCCCAAAGGCACAGCCCAGGGACCCCCCTCCTCCAGCCACACCCCACCTGCTGCAGTTACCACCCAGTGAGTCCATCCAAGTGGATTAATCCAGTTTTAGGTGATGTGAAATGAGCCAGGCAGAGACACACACACACTGTGTGATCTCACTTAGAGGCAGAATCAGAAAAAGTGGAATTCATAGACATCCCAACTGTGGTTGCCAGGGGTTGGGGAAAGTGGAGGGGATTCTGGTGACGGTTCGATAGCAGCAGCAAGTTCTGGTGTGATCCTGGTGGCAACGGTGCACCCCAGGAATCCCCGCGGTTCAGGAGGCTGAGGCACGAGGACTGCAAACTAGAGGCCAGCCTCCGCAATGTAGTGAGGCCCTGGGATCATAGGCCGTGATCTTGCAAAGGAAGATATTTTGCACCGCGTATTGGGGTCTCCTTACGTTGTATTTCGGGGTCTTCCGGAACACCCATTACAGACTCTAAAATAAGTCTATTGACGCTCTTTGGCTTCCCGTGTTTAAATTGTAAAACCGAAGCCATTTGGGAGAACGGATCAAAAGTCTTGGGAATGCCCCAGAATCCTGCCCCGTTCACTTCTGACATCTTTTGATGCTGTTTTTGTTTTTTTTTTTTTTTTTTTACCAAAATAATAAGTGATCATTTAAAGCCGATTCGGTCCCCACCTGATTCCTACTACATCACAGCTACCCAGGAAGCCAAAGGAGACCCTCATTTTCTCTCCTAATGTGGCCTCAGGATCTTGTTGAAGTTGGGGTCCCCACCGAGCCAGACACCAGATTAATTCTTACGAAGGCCATCATTAAAGTCTGTGAAGACAAGAATTCAGAATTGGGGAGAAAAAAAAAAAGAGAAAAAAAAAGTACAACAGAGTTAAATCCTTTAAGTGTGGGATTTTTAAAAAGTCATGCATTCTGAAATTCACGGTAGGTATTTTTAGCTTTCATGAATCCATGAATCAAAACTCTGGCATAATGTCATCGATAGGACGTATCAGACAGCTTTAGAAAAATGAATTATTTAGCCTCCGTGTTTTCATTTTATTTTATTTTTGGAGTAGGGATGAAAATTGGTTTCATCTTGACGGTTTTTTTTCCCCCTCATCCATTCCTAAGAATGACAATAAGTTCACCTTTAAAGTAAGAAAATGATTTTGTTTGCTAAAAATAATGGCGGTCGATGATGAAGGCCCTTGGTAGCTCACTTGCCGCTCCTCTCAGAAAATGAGGAGAATGACTAGAAATTGTCGAGCCGTCTAGAACCCAGACTTGGGCTGAAAATAAATAAATGGATAAATCAGTCTGTCCATAATGTTGGAAGTGGACGGATTGAGTGGGACGGAGCCTGTAAAATGAAACCAGCTCAATTCATATTCTTGACTGAAAGGTAGGATGGCTGTTCAACAGGCAATTGGTGTATCACCCTTGCTGGTCTGTGCCTAAAGGAAGCTGCTCAGAAAAGGGTCCATGTGCTCTGTCCCACAGAATCATGGTACCTGATGAGGGAGATGGAAGAGATCGACATGTGATGGATGGTTAGATGATGGGTGGGTGGATGGATGCATGAGTGGATGGTAGAGAAAGATATTTAAATAAGTGTTGAAAGATAGATGATCAGTTGTAGATAAGGGTAGGAACCATGTCAAATACTTGCTCTCTACTGTTCAAAATATATAGCATCAAGTTTTATTTGCCCTTGATGGATTGTTTTTTATTAAATAGTCAAGGAATTCCCAGATACCCAAAAGAAATATCATAATACCATAAAGCATACGGATATTCAAAGAACCCTGGCATGCATAAGATTCTGAATGGACATTGGGCAACATAATTATGAATATTTTGCTCAGTGCACGCTGCTGCACCCTGACAATTTCAGCAAGTCTGGAGGCTGAGGCAGGAGGATGGCGAAAATAGATGAGACACCAGATATCGATGAAGGATAGGTGCAAGATGATGTCTATATAGATATATCGATGGTGGCTGGGTAGAGATCACCAATAATACTGATGATGGTAGATAATAGATAGTAGATTGATAGAAGACTGAGATGACACATCTGTAAAAATGCATTTTGCATCTATAATAATTAAAAAAAGCGTCCACTGCTCTTCACACAAGTCACAAGGAACTAAACCATCAACTCTCCACTTTGTGTTTCAATGCAACGCGTTTTGCATAAAGCTCAGCTCCACATGATTGACACTCTTGCGAGCTACTGTATCTCTGAGCAATTAGTAAGAGGGATTTTTTTTTCCAAAAGATAATTAAAGTGAGGCAGTGATTGGCATAAACAATCATGTGCATGGGGATCAATGAGAGTCACTTTCAAGAGTGCAAAATGTCTTTCTTCAAGGTGAAATATTTTAAAAAGTAGAATTCACGGTCATTAATACAGGTGCAATTATCTCCATGGATATTTTTATCAGGAGACTGGGGGGAAAGTAGTAGAATGCTACAGATTTTCACTAGCAGACCTTTTGGAAAGCAAGATGCACTCATGCACATCTCTCATCCCAGCACCTCGGGAGGCTGAGGCAGGAGGATGGAGAGTTCAAAGCCAGCCTCCGCCAAAGGGAGGCCCTGAGCAACTCAGGGAGACCCTGTCCCTCAATAAAATGCAAAATAGGGCTGGGGACGGGGCTCAGGGGTCGAGTGCCCTGAGTTCAATCCCTGGTATCAAAAAAATAATCTCACCGACATCCATGCCTCTATAATCATGCCAAAATGAATCCCACCGTTTTTGCATAACTAAAAAGAACCACTAAAAAAGGAGGAGATACTTGCATTGACTTGCAAAAAGGCTACATTTTTCTCCTTTTTCCATATAAAAACCCATTGGGGGGTGGGGGATGTGACCTTCTGCACGGTTCTTGACAGCAACCAAACCAAAGGTTAGATATTAACAGCACCGGCCTCCTGAGCTGTGGCTCCTTTGGTGGCAAAGAAAAACAGATGTTTTCTTGGGCGTTCCGTGACTTTTTCTTAACATTTGTTTTAGGTCAACTTTCTAATTAAGTGATTCTTTTTTTTCTTTTTTTCTTTTTTTGGTCATATTTTTGTTAAATCATATTTAACAACATCGAGCACAAAAGAGAATCGGGGGCCTGAGCCATGAAAGTCACAGTGTTCCCTGCAAAATGCAAATGAGTCATTTCATTACCAAAAAATGACCTTTTTTAGCACCAATGGTGGAGCGAGGCAGGCGGCTTTATATAGATATTTTTTTCTTCTTCTTCTTCTTTTTTTTTTTTTTCTTAACTAACCTTCTCTGTGCAAATGCAGATTTTTTTCGCTGGGGCCAGACCTATTTTTGAGTCTCCTTCTGGCTGCACATCAGCTGCCGAGTTGCATCGGAGGCCAAGTTGCTCTGCAGGCACGTGGGGACACACATGTTAACTGTCACAGTCCTCCGCCGGCTGCAACCGCGGGGAGACCTCGCTTGGAAAGAGAAAAATATTTTTTAAAAAATCATAAAAAGGGACATTCTCTATTTTTACCAGTTTTCAGGGCACCGATGGGCAGTTCCATTGGGGAATGAGGTCACCTTCTGAGACCTCCTCCTGCGGCCTCTCTGTTGGGCTCGCAGATGCCAGCTTGTCCCTTGGTCCCCAAGGTTGGTCCCTCTGTGTGCGTCTGTGTCCCCAGACCAGGGATTGAACCCAGAGGCACCTAACCACTGAGCCTCCTTCCCAGCCCCTTCATATTTACTTAGTGACAGAATCTTGCTGAGTTGCTGAGGGTCCTGCTACGTGCCTGAGGCTGGCCTCCAACTTGTGATCCTCCGGCTTCAGCCTCCAGAGCTGCTGGGGTTAAAAACAGCAACAAAAATAAGAGATCCATTAATAAATAGTGGGGAGCGGATCGTGGTGGCACATGCCTGTAATCCCCGAGACTTGGGAGGCTGAAGCCGGGGGATTGCAAATTGGAGGCCAGGCTCCGCAACTTAGTGGGGCACTGAGCGAATCAGAGACACCCTGTCTCAAAGTCATAAAATAAAATGAATAAAATGAAATAAAATGGGTTGGGGGTGTTGATCAGTGGTAAGTGCATCCCTGGATTCAATCCTTGGCTCAAAAAATAAAAATAAATTGAAAAAAATAATACATAGGTAGAGGTCAAGGATGCACCTCAATATCCCGCCATGCACAGAACAGCCTCCATGGTGCCCAGTGAATAGTGCTGAATTGGACGAATTCTGCAAGAAGGTTCTGGAAATTTCTACGGTGCTGTCTCCCATTCAGTTCTTTTGATTGACACCTCCACCAAATCTTGCAAAAAAAAAATGGCCACGTTTTGGTCGTGGGTCTCCCCAGCCCACCCCCAATTGGACGTGACTTCCCGGTCTTCACGGGTTTGGCTCAACCCAGGATGGGATTCAGTAACCAATTTTTTGTCGAGTGCTCAAAAGGTATCCAAAGTTGACCCGTGCCAGGCCCAGTGGCGCAGGCCAGTCATACCCCAGTGGCTCTGGAGGCTGAGGCAGGAGGATGGCAAGTTGGAGGCCAGCCTCAGCAACTTAGCAAGGTCCTAAACAACTTCGCAAGACCCTGTCTCAAAACAAAAATTTTAAAAGAATGGTTGGGGATGTGGCTCAGTTGTTAAGAAACCTGCGCTCCATCCCTGGTACCATGGAGAACAGATAAACTTGCACTTGAACAAGATTTCTCTTTAAAAAAAAAAAAAAGGGTCTGTGATCATGACTTATTTTTCTCGCCGCAGAGATGTCCATTTTCTGACCCATTTAGTGTATCATGCATCGACTGTTTGGATAAACGGCTGCATTTTGCGTGCATTAAATGAAATTAATGCATTAAATTAAATAAATTCATTCCAGACCCTTCTGCATGACGGGATACTCGTCTGGATTTCCAGGGTGCATCCTCCCTTAATGGAAAGGGGATTCCAACTTCACCGACTGGGAATCGTCTCCGGAGGAAGAATTCCCAGGTGCATCTCGAGGGTCTCCAGGTCATGCAACTGCTTGGGCAGTTCATAAAACCTTTCTGTAGAACGTCTCTGCACTGATGACCCTAAGGTCCCATTCATTCTCCTGACCTTCCTATCCCATCCCCTCCCCTCCCTTCACTCCCCTCTGCCTAATCCAAAGCACCTCTATTCTTCCCTAGCACCCACTTATTATGAATTAGCATCCACGTATCATAGAGAACATTCAGCCTTTGGTTTTGGGGTTGGGCTTATTTCATTTAGCATGATAGTCCCCAGCTCCATCCACTTAACAGAAAATGTCACTATTTCACTCTTCTTCATGGCTGAGTAATATTCCATTGTGTATATGTACCACAGTTTCTTTATCCATCCATCTGTTGGAGGGCACCTGGGTTGGTTCCACAGTTTAGCGATTGTGAATTCAACACTGAGGTGGCTGTGATCCTATAGTAGGCTGCTGCGTCCCTATACTCTGCTGATTTTAAGTCCCTTTTCAAGCTGATAAGGACTTTCTTAGGTTACTTCTCAGCCCTGCTGTCTGAATCCTGCTTGGTATCCCTGTAGCCCATGCACTCAGCAGTTTGCCGGGACCCAGAGCCAGCAATTTGCAAACGTCGGACACCGAGCCATCTTTTACGCATCGCGGTTTTTATTAGGCACATCAAAACCGAGCAGTTGCTCGGTCGGAAGCATAAATTCCCAAAATGATGGAGAAAACTCGTGCCTTGTGCAATGTTCACCTGCTCAGGGAGGGACCAGTAAAAAGAAAAGCATGCATTTATATTGAGAGGGAGAGAGAGAGAGAGAGAGAGAGAGAGAGAGAGAGAGAGAGAGAGAGAGCGAGAGAGCGCACTAGGTATTTACAGCAACTTGGACCTCGTAGACGACGTTCAAAATACATCTCACTCTTTCTCTTTATTCCTCCTTTTCTTCCTCCCTCCCCCTCCATCCCCCTTTCCTTCATCTCTGCTTGGATTTCTCTCACTTACAATGAGCACATCGAGCCGGGCACGGTGGCCCACGCTTGTTAACACCAGTAGCTCCGGAGGCTGAGGCAGGAGGCTCGAAACTTGGAGGCCAGCCTCAGCCACGGACCAAAACTCTCAAAATAAAAAGGAGCCTGGGATGAGGCTCATCGGTGAAGAACCATTGGGTTAAATTCCTTTTACCAAGGCGGGGAAAAAAAAAGAATCACTGAAATCAGCAAGTTGAATAACCAGGTTGAATTTTTACCGTGTGCAAATCAATAGTGCCGCCTTCCGCTAATGAACGCTAAAAATTCCCACATTTGTCCCTTTGAAAAGGAAATCATAGGGTCGCCTCTTTATATATATTTTACTATCTGACCATATAATAATCGGAATGATAAATCTTCATGTTTTTTCTTATTTTTTTAGGGGGCTGTGTGCTACAATTTTTTGGGGGACCACGGATTGAACTCAGGGACACTCAGCCACTGAGCCCCGTCCCCAGCCATATTTTGTGTTTTATTTAGAGACAGGGTCTCCCTGAGCTGCTTAAGGTCTCCCTAAGTGGCTGAGGCTGACCTCCAACTTGTGAACCTCCTGCCTCAGACTCCCATGGCGTGCACCATCAAACCCTGTTGTTTTGGGTATAATTTGGGATTGTCTCCCATTGCAAACATCTTAATTAGTCTTTGTGTAGTTATATGATCATTTTTTCCTCCTTTACGGCTTCTCAGTTTTGTCTTTTGTTCATCAAGTTCTACCTAAATTTTTATAACCTTGTGGTCGATTTTATTTTGATAGATTGATTCATATTGGGGAATAAATATGCACGAGACTGCGTTAGGCTAAAAATATTATATAATGTGTATTTCACCATGAATTTCATATGTGCATTTATACTTAATGATATGCACCTGTATATATTGGAATATTACCTGTCCTGGTGCATAATCTAAGGAAAAAAATTACTGAATAAAGATTGTCAAAGAAAATGTGATTAATAGCAGAAGACCTGATTATCTACAAAACAAACAAAAAAAAAATATACTACTCAGGTTTAATAAGCAAGCTTGTCGAGATTAATGGCTGAAAGATTCATTTATTAGGTGCATTGAGCAAAATCAACATTTGGCGCTCCACCCTAATGATCTTCTAAGTGTAATTGAAAGGATATTTATCCCGACAACAATGGGAAGGTATTAATCATCTGGAAATTAAGTTACCCCAGAACACACATGCTCGGCGAGCGCACCCAATTGGATCAATGAAGATGTCCATCTGCATCTTGCAGATCAAGACTCGTATATTAAGGTTTCCCTCCGAGTTTCACCGCGTCGATCAAAGCGCCATCGATCCAAACTTTCTCAGTGAAGCTGACTCCGACCCGGGGTCCATGCACCAGGCTCAGCCATTAGCATCGACCATTCGGAAAAGTAGCTCTTTATGCAGATAAAGAGACTGTCGGGCCCCATTGCCTGTATTTTCATATAGAAGTAGGTATTTTAGATAGAAAATCCATGTGCAAGGGTCGTACGTTGGCAGACAAAAGTCTCTGGATGGTGTAAGGGTAGGGGAATATTTCTCTTTAAATAATGCATGTAAAATAGCATGGAAAAAATATATATAGGAAATGCAAATATGTCACATTCAATGCATCTAATAATGGAATATATATATATATATATATATATATATATATATATATATATATATAAAATATGAATATATGATTACACTATATATTCATAGTATATGATCATAATATGTGATTTATAATATTATATATTCAAAATGACATTGTATGTTAAAATATACAATTATATATTATATAAGTTGGTGATATTTATATTCACATAATTTATGTATCATTCAATATAAATAGCTCTATATTCAATATAACGTATAGAAATTCATATAGACACTCCTTATGTGAATTCATATGTATACAATTTATATGTATGATATAGCAATGATATGAATAAAAAATTCTTGCAAATATATAAGAAAAATGCAAGGGGCTACTCAAATAATGTGCAAAAGCAAGAATTTAAAAATAAAACTGGAGCCAGGCATGGTGGCACACACCTGCAATCATAGTGGCTGTGGAGGCTGAGGCAGGAGGATCGTGGGTTCAAAGCCAGCCTCAGCCAAAGGGAGGCCCTAAGCAGCTCAGGGAGACCCTGTCTCTAAATAAAATACAAAATAGGGCTGGGGACTGGGCTCAGGGGTTGAGGGCTCCTGTGTTCAATTCTAGAAACCAAAAATAAATAAGTAAATAAATGAGGAAGAGACTTAGTTGAGTGTTCTTGAGCAAGATGAATCTGGATTATATTCATGCTGCTGTATATTTACTGGGGTTGAAATTATGCTCCTGGGTTTGTTCAACAATCTGCATATTTAATACACACACACCCTGTACTTCTCACTGCTGGAGGCTGACAAAATATTCAGAGTCCAGAAAAACATCAAGGTTCTTGAAGACAATCCCTTCACTAACTTTTGCACAAAATTTCGGCACAATCTGTGGAAAGAGCCAGGCACGGTGGTGCACGCCTGTAATTCCAGTGATTTGGGAGGCTGAGGCAGGAGGATTGCAGGAACAAGGCCAGCCTCAGCAACTCAGTGAGCGACTAAGCAACCCAACAAGATCCAAAATACAACATACAAAGGCCTGAAGGTGAAGCTCAGTGGTTTGGCCTCCC